>NW_026598717.1:0-25000 GCF_029784155.1 Uranotaenia lowii
ATATTTTTTGAAAACTTGTATTTTTCATTCGAATGTAAAAGTATGCAAATAAAATTGATAAAAAAACGAAACAATCATCAAATATAGTTCGACATATCAAAAATCGTTTGGCATCATAAACTCAAAATCGACCATTTTGTCACTTATACCCCTTTGGCTCTAAGGGCCTCATTTAAGTGCTAAAATTATCGATTTTGAGTTAATAATGCCAAATAATTCTTCAAATTCCCAACTATATTTGGTTATTTTTTCCAATTTTCGAATTTTTTTTTACATACATTTTTGTTTTAAAGAAAAACACAAATTTCCGAAAAATATACGAAAAAATGCCACACACAACAACTTAAAAACAAAAACAACTTCATAATCAAAAATTAGAATTAGAAAATCTGAAAATTTGTAAAACTTTTCATACATCTTTGATCTGTCATACAAATTCTGTGTCAAAATTTTGTTTAAAAAATCTCAGACGGTATGAATAAACAAACAAATTTAAAATCCCAGATTAAAAAAAAATTTTGTTTAAAAAATCACCAGTAATTGGTAAATCGAGAACATCAGAATTTCGGTGGTCAGAATCTATACTTCATCTTAGCCTATATTTAATTTATATCTCGGCTCAGCGAAGTCTCAACATAATGAAGTGCCCGCCCCGAATCCTTGAATTCGAGAAGAGCACTTGAATAGAAGTTGAAGTACAATAATTTGATCTACAGAGTCGAAAATCTTGAAAAAAGAAATGTTATAAGACTTTAAAAGATTCTTACACTAAATAATCAGAGTCTAAATAATGCAAGGAGATGGGAATATATCTATCTAGGGCAGGTTTTTGATGGAATGAAAATTGAAGGTTAATGAGGTAATCTCCAGAGATTTCCATTAGCTCTAACCACATTAGAAACTGTAGTTTCCAAAAGTTTTCGCCTTTGATTAGTTCATGTGATGGATTTCAATGATAAAACCTAAAGCTTACCGACAAACATCTTCCGTGTGGAAATCGTCAACCTGCGTCACTCCGTTCACGGCTAGGTGAATCAGAGTCTGATCATCCCTCAGCTTCACCGACATCTGGTTCAGCTTGTACACCAACCGATAGACCTCCCTCAGCTCTTCTTCCGTGACGGTAACATTTTTCAACTTGAGTAACTTGGTGATGATTGTTATCAGATACAGCACAGTCACGATGTTCAGTTCGTACTCTTCCGCTATAACTTCCACAATATCCTTCGGTCCAGGCATGGCGGTTTTCAGCTGATTAAGTCCCAGTTCATCTACGCAAGCGCTCAGTACGTTGACTACGCTCCCGAATCGAACGGCCACATTGATCGACAACATTTGTGAGAAAAGTTGAGCAAATCGTAACAGATCACGTTGAATGGAAAGCGAGTTCTGCTGCTTGAGATTCATAGCGTGAAGCCAAAGACTTTCGCATCGATCGAATCTACCGTTGTCGGCACAGACGGCACCACGGAACACTATCGAGTGGGCCACTTCAGGACAATGTCGGCCGAGGATGCGCTCCCGTATGGTCAATGACTCCATGTGTAACGAATTGTGATTATACCGGATGGCTTGCAGGTCCTGCATCGTTTGACACTCGATCCAATGTTCGTAGGCTGCGATTGGGGGATAGGAAGGCTTCCGAATAATGTTCTCACTGTCTTCAAATCTGAAAAAAAAATTAAAAATTAACAGATGTTTTTTACACAGTTTTTTGCAAAAACTTACCTCAGCTCCATGGCTGAAATGAGGTAGTGAAAGGCTTTCACCAGACTGTAGTTATCTTTATCGTTGGCAAATGAGGCTCCGATCAGCTCCAAAGCATCGATTTGTTCTTCTCGCGTAAGCAATCCGGGTCTGTTGACGAATAGTTGAACTACCGCTTCCCTAGTCCTTTCGGCAGCACAGATCACCGGAGTCATGCCGTATTCATTCCTCTTAAAAATAGCTCCAAAGTCCAACAGTATTTTACAAACATCCACGTGGCCACACTCGGCCGCATAATGTAGGGCTGTGGCTCCGCAATTGGCATGTTCATTGGGTAAGGCATTATTTTCCAGCAGATATTCCACCACATCCACATGGCCCTTATAAGCGGTGATCATCAAACACGTGTTGTTGTAAATATTAGCGAAATTTATATCGGCCTCGTGGTCCACCAAGTAGCGAATAATATCCAGCCGCCCATCGAAACAAGCCGCCCGGATCGGAGTCGAGAGATTCTTGGTGTGGTGATTGACATCGGCTCCGTTGTCCACCAGCAGCTTGATGATGTTCAAATGACCTGCCCCTGCCGCGACCCAAAGTGCGGTTGCACCCTCGATCAAGTGGCCATCGAACTTCACCCGGCCTTCCTTCTCCAGGTTCGGCTTCAGCTGGGTCAGCAGAATGTGTATCACATCATAATGGCCGTTGATGGCGGCCGCGATCAGGGGCGTATAGATCTGGCGCTCATCTTCGCTGAATTCCTGACCGACCGTAGGCAGACACGGCAACAGCAGCAGCGGATGAAAAAAATCAAATATTTTAAATATTAGTCACATGTTTTCTTGAAACGTCGCGCCGTTGTTGGTCGATGCGCTTGTGTTCATAGTGATGTAAAAAAACAACATTCGGAAAAAGGAAGGTACGACATGAGTAATGCGGTTCTATGCGTAGGAAGCGCTTTTGCGATGCGATGAGATGAGTGCTAAATCCAATATTTTACGGTTTAAAAAAGCAAAATTGCAAATAAATTTGATTGGGAGTTCACTTTTTCACTAATTTTTACTACTAACACCTACTAATTTATTATGTTACATAGTTTTTTTAACGCTTGAAGGTCAAATGTCGATAAAGTGGGTCCTCCAAATTCAAACAGCTTTAACAACTTATCTGCTTCTTGTCTTGGTTAATTACTTGAAATTTTTAGCTCAAGTTTGTTTTACAATGAATTCAAAGAATTTTTTTTTACAATTCGTTTATTTGAAACAGCTCGTACCGTAGGTTTTAAAGAGCCAATGTCTGATTTGTGTATTTTTTTTTTTTTTTTTTTTGTGGCGGCAGCTTGTGAGAAATCACAGGGCCCTTCTGAGGCCAAAACTTCTCACCGCGGGGGAAAGCTAGGTAAATAAATTGGGAAGGAGTTGGGCGAGACCGTAATACACCAGAGGGACTAAGCACTGGCACTCAATTGAACACTGGTTGCTCCCTGATAGGTAAGAAGGTCAGGGAGCTGTATTACGAGCAAAGGGGTCAAATAACAGCCACTGTGGGCTGAATTTTGTTGTTGCAATGTGTAATGCTATGTTTTGTAATGTAACAGACAAATAATAGCCACTGTGAGCTGAGTTTTGTTGTTACGATGTGTAATGCTGTGTTGTGTAATGTAACAGACAAATAATAGCCACTGTGGGCTGAATTTTCTTGTTGCAATGTGTAATGCTGTGTTGTGTAATGTAACAGACAAATAATAGCCACTGTGGGCTGAATTTTGTTGTTACGATGTGTAATGCTGTGTTGTGTAATGTAACAGACAAATAATAGCCACTGTGGGCTGAGTTTTGTTGTTACTTTGTGTAATGCTGTATTGTGTAATGTAACAGACAAATAATAGCCACTGTGGGCTGAGTTTTGTTGTTACGATGTATAATGCTGTATTGTGTAATGGAACAGACAACTAATAGCCACTGTGGGCTGAGTTTTGTTGTTACGATGTGTAATGCTGTGTTTTGTAATGTAACAGACAAATAATAGCCACTGTGGGCTGAGTTTTGTTGTTACGATGTGTAATGCTGTGTTGTGTAATGTAACAGACAAATAATAGCCACTGTGGGCTGAGTTTTGTTGTTACTTTGTGTAATGCTGTATTGTGTAATGTAACAGACAAATAATAGCCACTGTGGGCTGAGTTTTGTTGTTACGATGTATAATGCTGTATTGTGTAATGGAACAGACAAATAATAGCCACTGTGGGCTGAGTTTTGTTGTTACGATGTGTAATGCTGTGTTTTGTAATGTAACAGACAAATGATAGCCACTGTGGGCTGAGTTTTGTTGTTACGATGTGTAATGCTGTGTTGTGTAATGTAACAGACAAATAATAGCCACTGTGGGCTGAGTTTTGTTGTTACGATATGTAATGCTGTGTTGTGTAATGTAACAGACAAATAATAGCCACTGTGGGCTGAATTTTCTTGTTGCAATGTGTAATGCTGTGTTGTGTAATGTAACAGACAAATAATAGCCACTGTGGGCTGAGTTTTGTTGTTACGATGTGTAATGCTGTGTTGTGTAATGTAACAGACAAATAATAGCCACTGTGGGCTGGGTTTTGTTGTTACGATGTGTAATGCTGTGTTGTGTAATGTAACAGACAAATAATAGCCACTGTGGGCTGAGTTTTGTTGTTACGATGTGTAATGCTGTGTTGTGTAATGTAACAGACAAATAATAGCCACTGTGGGCTGAGTTTTGTTGTTACGATGTGTAATGCTGTGTTTTGTAATGTAACAGACAAATAATAGCCACTGTGGGCTGAGTTTTGTTGTTACGATGTGTAATGCTGTGTTTTGTAATGTAACAGACAAATAATAGCCACTGGGGGCTGAGTTTTGTTGTTACGATTTGTAATGCTGTGTTGTGTAATGTAACAGACAAATAATAGCCACTGTGGGCTGAGTTTTGTCGTTGAGATGTGTAATACTGTGTTGTGTAATGGAACAGACAAATAATAGCCACTGTGGGCTTAGTTTTGTTGTTACGATGTGTAGTGTTTTGTGTAGATAACCCATCCCAATTCCCGGTCAAACAATCATTACTGATCGGACCTTTAACTGATTGGTTGAACGTTTGTGAAAAGCCCTGGGGCCAGCACCGTGATACCCGGCTTCACCTCAGTTTTAGTGATCGGGTGGTGCTCCTAAGTATCGCAAAATGGTGATATTTTTGCAAAGGAATATACTTAGGCGACAAGGCATACCCAATTATATCAAAGTGATATAATTGAGCCTTCAACCATGCCCAGGGCCAATGTCTGATTTGTGTAATTACATTTAATTACATTTCATAGTTTTCGATAGATTTTGATATAGGGAAGAAGAAAGTAGTAGTTATAAACGCAAATCAATAGCTTTGAGAAAGAGGTAGATTTCGAGCATTAAATCAATGTCTATCGCAGCTAATACATCTCTCACTGGGGTGTTGGGTGGTTTTCTTCGGGCCCGGAGGGAGTCTATTAACCCTCATCCGCATTAGGGTGTCATTTTGACACCATTGCAAGTTTGAAGGCTTGTAACTTTTTTCAGAAGCTTCAAAATACAAAAATTTCTTCGGGGACCCTAAATGAATTCAAAAGTTCTTCAATATTGCATCTTTACTTTTTTTATGGACGAACCCTGGAAGCCTGGACAAAAAAACTCCCTTTTCCGACTTTTGGTGTCAATTTGACACCACAAACGTAAAATCTATTTAAGTCGTTTGAATTATTATGAACTTCATATAAAACTTATATCAAAAGAAACCTTGTAATGTCAGTAAAATATGTTTAGAACATTATATACAGCTAAAGTTACAAGTTTTCTCGTTATTCAGCATGAAAGAAAAAAAATCTGAAAAAACATGCCTCACGAAAACGGTTGTAGTTCATATGTTACACGTCCAAAAAAATATTTGCCTTATGCATATGAAAGCTGAAGTTAATGCCTACATTATGAAGACAAGAAATATTTTTTTAATTTTTTTTTAATGAAATGGTCACAAAAAGTTCAAAAAAGTGGTCTAAAAAACCTACTTTTCATTCGATTGCTAGTAAATACTGTTTGAGCGATGGTAGAGTTTTGAAAAAAATATGACTACAAAATGTATTAAAATTCCAACATTTTGCTGTCTTTAGATTTTTAATGCAACAAAAATTGAATTTACTGGAATTTTTCAAAGTTCACTACTTTGCGCGATTTTTTTACAAATTGAAATTTCATCTGTTTTTGTGGTCCACCGTCATGTTGTACCCGGATTATCAGTGCTTTTACTTTGTTTGGACCAACCAAGAGTATATTCATTGGAAAGCACATTTAATCTCCATTCTAGTGAGGTGCTGCAATTCACGCTGTGAGATTTCACAAAAATATGAAAATTATAAACATAAAATCATTCCTGAATTTCTAGAACTATACAAGCACCTCGTCCCGCAAAACGTGTTTGTTTGCTCTCCGAGTAGGTACGGTGGGTGGTGATTCGGGCAGAGAGCGAAGCCGACAGACGAAATAATGATGCGTGTCGTACGTTTCTCGGTTGGAAATTTTCTATTGATAGTAGTTCACGTTTGCTTGTCACGACACGCATCATTATTTCGTCTGTCGGCTTCGCTCTCTGCCCGAATCACCACCCACCGTACCTACTCGGAGAGCAAACAAACACGTTTTGCGGGACGAGGTGCTTGTATAGTTCTAGAAATTCAGGAATGATTTTATGTTTATAATTTTCATATTTTTGTGAAATCTCACAGCGTGAATTGCAGCACCTCACTAGAATGGAGATTAAATGTGCTTTCCAATGAATATACTCTTGGTTGGTCCAAACAAAGTAAAAGCACTGATAATCCGGATACAACATGACGGTGGACCACAAAAACAGATGAAATTTCAATTTGTAAAAAAATCGCGCAAAGTAGTGAACTTTGAAAAATTCCAGTAAATTCAATTTTTGTTGCATTAAAAATCTAAAGACAGCAAAATGTTGGAATTTTAATACATTTTGTAGTCATATTTTTTTTTCAAAACTCTACCATCGCTCAAACAGTATTTACTAGCAATCGAATGAAAAGTAGGTTTTTTAGACCACTTTTTTGAACTTTTTGTGACCATTTCATTAAAAAAAATTTAAAAAAATATTTCTTGTCTTCATGATGTAGGCATTAACTTCAGCTTTCATATGCATAAGGCAAATATTTTTTTGGACGTGTAACATATGAACTACAGCAGTTTTCGTGAGGCATGTTTTTTCGGATTTTTTTTCTTTCATGCTGAATAACGAGAAAACTAGTAACTTTAGCTGTATATAATGTTCTAAACATATTTTACTGACATTACAAGGTTTTTATTGATGTAAGTTTTGTTTCAATCGGTCTAACACGCCAAAAGTTATAACGATTTGAGCTTGTGGTGTCAAAATGACACCACAAGTGCTGATTAGGGTAATGAAATCTAATGCGGATGAGGGTTAAATTCACCCTGACGGCAAGGTGATCCTCACACGACCAAACAATATGCTCGATGTCATGGTAACTTTGACCAGGACCACATAAATTGCTGCCAGCAAGATTAAAACGGTAGAGTAACGCGTTTAAGGAACAATGATTGGACATAAGACGGGAAAATATTCGAATAAAATCCCGACTCAAGTCCAACCTATTGAACCATGGTTTAAAGCTTACCTTTGGAATAATCGATTGGAGCCACCGGCCCAACTCATCATCGTTCCATTTTCGCTGCCAATTGAGAAGAGCATTTCTTCGAATTAAAAAGTAGAATTCGTTAAAAGCGATTTATCGTTGATAGATGTCGCCTTCGATATTGCGCACTGGGCTTGTGATATAGCTCAGTTGGCAAGTCTGTTGTCTCCTGAGCCGATGTCCGCGAGTTCGAGCCCAAGAGCAAACATCGAACACAGTTGTACCGGATAAGTTTTTCAAGAACGATCCGCCAACTGCACCGTTGATAAAGTCGCGAATGCCATAAAGATGGTAAAACGACTATAACCGAAACAAAATAAAAAAAAATATTGCGCACTGTTGGAAAAATTATCCAACAAACGAAATCGAGTGTCCAGTCAGTATGGTCAGTGCTAAGAAGGTACAAATAAGACGTTCTTGATGTGTTACCATAAATGTGTCATGGAATATGTCATCGTTTTATATTTAGTTGTTTGGAGTATGTCAAAATTGGTACAGTCATATCGTTGAATATTAATTTTCTTGAGTAAAATGACATTTTCTTATGACCGTAAAACTTATCCGGGTCGATCAAATGGGTTATTTTATCAAAATCCTGACAACATCAGGGCATTTGCTTTCAAAATGTCGTACTTTAAGCTTCCAAAAACCGATCATGATTATTTTGTTGAATTAGAGTTTTTTTTATTCTACAACAATATTCGGGCAAATTCGAGCAATCTGGCAAGCTTTGGGTAGATCAGCTTAAAAATGTTGAAGATGCCTTCATTCTGAGGCAAAAATGAATGTTTTCGATTATTTGCTCCTTTCCGGCTAGAAACACTTTTTTCACCCCATAAGGAAGGTTGACAACCACATCCAAGTATCTTTTTCACACTGGTGCCACGTGAAGAGTACAGTAGCTATGAAAATGGGCGCTAAAACTTCCTACACAAAGATGGCTGAGCATCAGTAAGGCTTGATTGTTTTTGGCGCCTTTTTACTTTGGGTGATTTGAATGAGGAAAAAAATATTATGAAGATTGGGTGCCATGACTTTTGTTTGATATGAATGAAAACTAAAAATTAATTATCAAATTCCACAAACAAAAAATTCAAAATTATCTCTCCGTTGTATTTTTCTGCGCGCGAAGACGAAGATAACAAAAAAAATTGCATGGAAATCGGATGAACCCTGCAAGAGTTTTTCGTGTTCACACATATTGATGCCTCCATTTTTGTATCATATAAGATGTGAGAAAACTTTTATTTGTAAAAATTTATAATTACTTTGCCTTCGTTTCTCTATGCTTCAAATAAAAAATTATTTAAAATGATACATATGTACATGCTAAATAGATGGTAAATTAAAAACAAAATCATATGATGCCCTCGGAACCAAAGGGGTTTAAATGGAAAATTATCAATTTTGAGTTAAACAGCAGCTAAACAGTTTTTTATATTTCAAACTATATTTGGTGAGTTTTTTAGAATCGGAGATCGGGATCGGAGATGGTTTCTATAATATTGACAAACCGCTCCGATTTAAGGGAGGGGGGGGGGGGGGGCTCCCATTGAAAAATTACATTGAACATGACACAATGTGATTAATTTACAGATGATTTTCATCAAATTTTCTACACAAACATAATTTAACAAAAATAAATGACTCGTTACGTTGTTTAGAAGGTTTTGATATATTTGAATGAGAAATTGTGATCGATCTCGGTACTATTGGTCACCCTGATGCCATACTTAAACGCCTTAAAGTATAGTATCCAGCGGAACCATTAAACCTTTGCCAAAATGTTGCCAAGTTGATTGTTCTATTGTTAGGTGTATGTATTGCTTTTTTATTCGCGGGAAAATTTAAAATTTTAAATGGAGACGAAATAAAATTTCTCTTTTCTGTTAACAGTTCACCGAAAAAGAATTGTTTTTTTTTTGTATCTCTGGAAAGGTCTGACACAACAAATTGTATTGAAATATCTCTTAGTTGAAAAAAAAGAGGGGGGGGGTCATACAACTTCATTGTAAAATGTTACAGAACTCGAACGATTTTCAAACGATCATGATCAAATTTAGCACAAAATGTAGTTTTTCGTGTCATGAAATTATTTAAAGTATTATCTAATCGTTTTTATTCAGGGAGGCTATATAAGATAAATTGAAATATGATAAATTCGAACAATTTTGACAAAAAAAATTATAAAAAGAAGGAAAACGAGAGAAATAGAAAGGCTTTTTAACATATTTCATCGCAGAACTTGAAAACTAATGAAGCAATTAATCCAAAATTATGCATGTGATGTACATATTTACAGGGTTCGGCAATTGAACTGCTACATTACTTCAACAGTAATTATTTCGTTGCACACAAAACTGTATTGAACGACCCCTCGTCGCTTTGTTAACATTAAGTGTTTGCTATCATTGCACAGTGGTGCAGAACATCAATCTAGCTGTACGAAATTAATAGCGCCCAGGGATGAAGAGATAGACATTTGATGTCTTCAGCAACATTGTTCAATTTTACATGGAGCATATTCTAGTATTAAAATTTCTGCCGAGGGGTCCACCGATAGCGAGATAAAAATGCTAACTTTTTTGTTTTTCAACGTCGGGCTTTGATGTTTTGGACAAAGTTGTTCCATTAATTTTTTTGGAGTTTAAATGATTTTAAAAATCGAATTTGAATTTCTATTAATAAAACAAAACATATAATAGAAAACTGCAACACTTTATTAATAATTTAAATGTTTTCAACGTTTTTTTCTTTAAGTAAAATAGGTAATTTTTATATAAAATTTGTATTTTCAATCATTCAAATCTCTACTAGTTCCACCGATTTCCCCGCTAATTTGGAATGGAAATGGTTCCACTTATCATCAAAAATAATCACAAAAGAGGGAGTGTTGCGAAAATATGCACTTTTCGATGGACGAGCCTTCCAAAATTGCCAAAAAAATACACTAAATGCTTTCTATAGGGCTTCAGCAACCCACCACAATGTATGAGACAATTGTAGATCGTAGCATGTTACAACTTTGTTTCAAAGACAGCGAACCATTTTATGCAATCTACAACGTGCCAGGTTCAAAAAACTTTTTTTTTCAAGAGATTTTTTTTACTTTGGCTGTAACTCCTGAGGGTGATGTGATAGGACTTCAACATATTCAACAATCTTATGTATTTCGATCATATAAACAACTTTGTCCAAAACATCAAAACCCTAATTTGAAAAACAAAAAAGTTAGCATTTTTATCTCGCTATCGGTGGACCCCTCGGCAAAAATTTTAATACTAGAATATGCTCCATGCAAAATTGAACAATGTTGCTGAAGACATCAAATGTCTATCTCTTCATCCCTGGACGCTATTAATTTCGTACAGCTAGATTGATGTTCTGCACCACTGTGCATTGGATGTAAGTGTTACTTTTGTAATCAGGTGTTATCCGGAAAATGGATCTCGAACAGAAACGTAGCGCTGTGGTTGCCTTGTTCCTAGCTGGCAAACGGCAGAAGAACATAGGTAGTTCGTGAGATGTCCGATATAAGTGTGTGCAGAAGTTTTGTATACAGTACAGTTAAAAGATACCTGGAGACCGGAAGTGCCAATAACGGTATGGTAGGGGACGCCGACCTACCGAGACTAAAGATACTTTATTTATCTAAAAATAAGAAAATTAGTAGACAAAAAACAGATAACGGACCTTTTATCTTCGGATTTCACTAGATTTTTGTCTAGCGTCAGGGCCCTCTGCATTAAGGATCAAGTCTCCTTTAGTAAAGGATCAAGTCTCCTGTAGCTCAAAAAATATCACAATTTTTTTAGTCTCACGAAAATGCTTCAGGTTTATCTACTGAATCATGTATCGTTCTAACTTTTGGAGCATATAAACTTGAAATGCCATGCTGTCAGAAAATGCAAAAGACGGTGAGTTGCAAGTTTTTTAAAATAAGAAAAGGGGATCAAGTTTCCCCATTCTCCCCTAAAAATGAATGTTTGTCTGTCTGTCTGTTCCCTATAGACTCGGAAACTACTGACCCGATCATAGTGAAAATTGGGTTTTGAGGGTTTTTGGGGCCGGAAATGGTTTCTATGATACTTACAAATCCCTCTGACTTGAGGAAAGGGGGCTCCCATACAAAATTTACCTTAAATATGACCCAATTTGAACAATTTCTGGAACCTACTGAACCGATCAACGTGAAATTTGGTGTGTAGGCGTTTTCAAGACCGGGAATGGTTTCTAATATACTATCAAAACCATCCAAATTCAAAAAGGGTAGGCTCCTATACAAAATTTGCAAAATTGACAAAATTTTAACAATCCTTGGGGCCGTTCACATTCCACGTGGACAATTTAGAGGGGAGGGGGGTGTATGGAAATGTCCACGCTTGTCCGCGGAGAGGGGGGTAGGTATTTGGATCATGTCCACGTGACATCCTTACTTCCAAAATATTTTCTAAAGGTGATAATAAATATGAAGATGTTTATCAATATTATCAATATTAACATGTCTGAAAAAAGTTTGGGTCGGCCGATAGTAAATACCAAGAGTAAAGTAGAAATATTTCTTACAAAAAATAAAAGATAAATATTTTTATTTCATGAATTATCATAAGATTACCCTTATTTCCTTCATAGAAAGTATTACGATCAAAGGTATGGTACGCATTCGTAACTGTCCCATATCTAAATGAATTAGGTAAGCTTTATCAAAGAATTGGTCTTCATCAGCTTAACTCCATGTGTCTGGAATTCAAATGTAATTTATTGTGGCTTGCAGACTATTGGGAACACATTCCATGGCTTAAGTTGCCCGCTTTAATTTCGTCTTTTAATTTTTGTTTTCCGTAAAAATTTACCTTCTATAGGATTTCAGATGATATATTGATGCCGAACCCCTTTTGAATACCAGCATGTTACAATTTTCTCACAACTTTTCCTTTGTCGTCTTCCGTCCCGAAGGAAAATATTCAGTTCGCAAACAGGGAAAATCCCAGGAACAGTAAACAGCTCACTCAGTCTCGCAGAAACCAGACGACGACGACGGCCGATGCGCTCACTCAACAAGACATGCCCATTTGGATCAAGGTTGAGCATCAATCTTCTATTTATCCTGCGGCAGAGAATTGAGGATGGTCTCTTTTATGGCGTCGATTTGATCCTTCACTTCGACGAGAATAATTTATTCGCTATTGATTCTACCTCGCAAGTTTCTCGTTAAAACTGCGCGTTTGGCTCGATGAGTAATTGTTACGTTTGAAATTTGTGTTACTGAGAATTTTCCATCTATTTTTTTTTTTGCTTTTTCTCTGGAATAGAGGGGTATTCAATTGAAAGAAACAAGCTCAAGTTTTCCTCGGAAACATTTTCTTAAGATTCTGCTCAGAAACTAGCGCACGTACAAAGCATGCAACTAATGATGGGTTCAATGACGCCGAACGCTGTAGAACATAATTAGCACGTCGTTATACTTTCATTATTTTTTTTTTTTTAATTTTATTTATATATAGGAGGTATTTTGTTGCGAGGTATTTGTGCCACGTGACTCAAACATTTTACGTTAAAAGCAATGGTCGAACAAACAGTTTAAACGTGTGGCATTCCACTATTCTTGGCACGTTTCCGCGTTTTAATAAAGTTTTTTTTCAACTCACTTTCGAATCCGATGTAATAGTTTAGTAATAATATTAGAATGATCGCATCAATCGCCATATGATGAGTAAAAATGGGCGGGTGATAATATTCGCCAAAAGATTGTTCTCTCGCGTATACAACCAATATGGGGGTGATTCGGACGTCGAGATTTTCAAATATAAACACATGCAAAAAAAGTGTGGTCGATTGCTAGAGTGTTGAATTTACGAGATGAAACAAAAACAAACCAACCTATAAACATATACCTACAAAACAAATCGGTGAGAATCTTTCTCTAGTTTATTCGAATGTATTTAACACAAGAACCTACATAGGAAATTTAAGAACGTCAATGCAGGAAACGAAAGCATTGAAAGTTCATTTTCGGCTGAATAAATGGTCCAAAACTATCATTTTTTTTTTTAATTTTCATAATAACATATGCAGCTGATTGTTATTTAATGTTCTATTCAAATTTAAGCGATCTCAGCTAAATTTTCATCTTAGAATGTTTAAACATTAAGGATCGCAATGAAATTTAAAAGAGAGAACACCAACATTTGGAATTCTTAATCTGGATAATCGATGGAAAAAATTCTACAAATTTGGTGTTGTGTTTGATTTTGTAGAACATAGTTTTGTTATTGAATTTACAGCTTTAGAGTTGTGCTTCTGAGTATTAAAGCAAATTCGCGGAAAGCAAAATAAGATATATCTCGTATTTGGTCCTCAATGTCTTATTGTAAGACTGTGTTTGACAATTCTAATGACTTTTACTTGTTACAGCATCACACATTTCCCTGAAGATCCCAATCTAAAACGTAATCAGTTCTAAAATAGACTATAGAATTGAAGAGATAGCATGCCTACCTAATCGAAAAAAAGGAATAAGCTCGTATTACACAAGCGACATGTAGACAACGTTAGGGTTTTCCAAAAGAATCTTTTTGTTTGAAAACTATTAATTTAGTATACTGCCCGTCATGTATGTTTCCAAATCAAACAAAAGTAAAAGACCCCTTTTGCTAAAAAGGTTCCATCTGGGGTCATTTCTGCCAAAGCGAAAATAAGATTTTCCACCCATCATTCTAGAAACCGAAGCTGGGTTTCAAAAATAAAGAACCAAAAAACAAACCTCATTGCCGATTTTTTGCGCACCAACCGCTTACCAAATCGGGACTGCGCTGATGCTCTGAGTACAAACCTTCACAGAAGTAAAAACTTTTGGATCCCACTCACCTGATCGACGATGGCCTTCCGATCGGCATCGCTTTCGATGTTTTTGAGGGTGGCCAACAGCAATCGGGAAAACCCATCCTTGCAGGCGTAGTAAACCCGATGAACTAGAGATAGTTTGTGGAAGTCTCGCTCCACCGGAATCCCGTTCTCGTAGTCTTTCTCATCCATGGCGTTCGGGGTTTATTGTCCCTGATGGTATCAATGGTGCAGCTAGGGTTCAACTACTTCCGGAAACCACACGAATCCCCACCAATCGCTAACCCCAGAACTTCGATTTTCACTGCCAATGTTATGAAATTGAGCTTGATTTCTTTCTTCACTCGGACTTTGTGCGCGCCCGATAGATTTTCCTGGGTGTGTGAATCAAATGCCACTATCTCGGTATAAGTACATACACTCGAAACGGATCTACGCTGCGCGTATAGTTTTTCCTTTTTTTTTCCTACGGATAAACCGAGCTACGATTCCGAGCGGGATTGAGTTTTCCGTTGTGTGCCCGATGCAAGACTGAAATACGACTCGGGAAATTAGTCTAGCTACTCGAGACGAGAGGAAAAATCGTGTTGCGAATCGCGCAAAATACGACGACAACGCAACAGAAGCTTGGCAGAATCTTACCCCAATAGCGGCCTGTTCTAAATAAAACGCCCACACACGATCCTCGGTCGGAAAACAGCGACGGCGACGATGGTTTTATCCGTAATTTTGCGCATATACAAACTCTCACTACACGATCATCATTCGAGTTGCAAAGGCGAATACAAAACAAATAACACACGCGCTCTTGGAACGGAAAATCGTTTTTCTTTCCTTCCTTTTTCACCGATTTGGATAGGAAGAAAAAGTTGAGGAAAAATGTCGTAAAATTTGTAAACGGACCGCGCGTTCGCGTGATAATTTACTTGCGGGCGCTTTGCCTCCCTCCGGATGTAGGAAAAATCAAAACACAAAACAGCTGTTTTGTTGACATCTGCACAGATGCACCGCGTCGCGACGTTACTTGCATCGTTTTTGTTTGACCCTTTCTTGGCCGTTGGTGTTTTTTATACGTGTTTCTTGTGATGGAGAAGCTGTTTTTTTATTACATTTGTATACTGAGGTACGAAAGAAAAAATGTATAAATGTAAATAAAAGATCATAACGATAATGCTTGGCAACTTTCTGCGTCAAACTAGATGCAAGGATTCATGTTTCTTATCATTCACATTTAATATTTGCTGAAATTTGCATGCCTGTTTGCTGTAGTTCGGCATGACACCGCATGATTTTTTTGTTGGGCTGTTTCATGTCTCAGGTTTTGAGTTTAAGGCTTCTTCGTCTCATGTCTAAAGCCTAGTCGGCAAGTTGAACTGCGATTTTTGTTGTTAAACGAACCTTGTCTCTTTTTAAGAACATGAGACGGTCTCAGTGTCTCCCGAATGGGCTTGTGATATAGCTCAGTTGGCAAGTCTGTTGTCTCCTGAGCCGATGTCCACGAGTTCGAGCCCAAGAGTAAACACCGAACACAGTTGTACCGGCTAGTTTTTCAATAACGATCCGCCAACTGCAACGTTGATAAAG
The DNA here is from genome assembly GCF_029784155.1 of Uranotaenia lowii. NCBI lineage: Eukaryota > Metazoa > Arthropoda > Insecta > Diptera > Culicidae > Uranotaenia > Uranotaenia lowii. Next base: position 15,857 of record NW_026598717.1, read on the forward strand.
TCGCGAATGCCATAAAGATGGTAAAACGACTATAATCGAAACAAAAGAAAAAGTGTCTCCCGAATAAAACGGGAGACATTGAGACTACCTAGAGACCAACTGTCTCCTAGTACCTTAAGGTTTCAGGTTTTAGGTCTAATGGTTCATGTTTGATGTCCCATGACTTAAAACTCAGGTCTCTAATCGCCAGCTTTATGTCTCAGGCTCAGGTCCCATTTACGATGGCTTTTTTTATGTTTCAGTTCTCATAATATCTAATATTTCTTGTGCCTTAGTTAGGACTCTGCTTTCAGATGTCTCTAGACTCATTTCATTTGTCTGTTTTTATGGTTTCATATCTTTTGACTCAAATCTGAGGCACTTCTTCCTTGTTTTAGACCTTGTTTAATGTCTATAAGGTCCCAGTTTTCGTGAATCGCAATCCCAAATTAAATTTGAACACGGCTTCACGATTTAACACGCCTTACCATGGTTGAAATTTTGGCACTTATCTTGCTCGTCGATTGCCGAGACTCTCGGAATTTTAACTCGTCGACCTGGCTCCAGTGAATGCTTCAGAGAAGAAAAGTTAATTGAGAGGAGCTCCGAAATTCGATCGCAGCTCATCCGAACAATTATTGTCTGAAGGGGTTACTGGAGTCGGTACCAACAGTACTACGATATGAAAATTGGTAAGTCAAATCACGTGACTCGTAGAAAAGGCTCACTAAGCCTCATTAACTTATTTTCTTTCTGAATAAATTGTGCAAAAGTTTAAGTAGAGAATTGATATCAAAATAGTTTTATAATATTTAAATTCTACCGAAAAACGAACACTATATAAACCAAGATTTACTGGATAAAAAAACCACGAGCAACTCTATCCACCATCAACGATTAACAGGCTGGCATTTCATATTTCAGTCTTCTTCCTGTATGCAATCTTCTACCAGTTTCCGCAAATTCGGGTTTTCCATTGCTGCGGCTATCCGCTCTTTATCGTTGATTTGTTTATTGACTACAAATAAAAAATAATAATACAATATTACCCGTTTCATTATCCTATATGGTTCTTACTTTCTTCCTCGGTCGAGTGGGCACCCTTCTTGATGTAGATGTCCAGCTTCAGGTTGTGATTTAGACTGCGCTGCACTTTGATTCGGATGCAAAGCCCTATCAGGGTGGCCAGGGAGCAGTGGGGAACCGTTGGATTGAACTCTATGCGCACCACGTAAACGTTACCGTCCGTCGGTTGTTGCACGAATATTCCCTCTTCATAGACCACCTTTAAGTCCTCCAGGGTGTTCGGTTTCTCTGGGTCCCGAATGGTGCGAAGGAAATCTATTGGACGGTAAAAAAATGAAAGCTGTTACTCTGTCTGTTACTAACGGAGGGCACCCATAAAGATAGTTATCGCGGGTGTTCGCGTGAAATTACCGTAGATGGTTTCTTTCAGATCTTGAGCACTTCGGTAGCCGAGCTGTGATAAGGAAGGTGATAGTGCAACTTCTGCTGCTTCGGTGCCCATCTCTGTTGAGGAGCTGGATGCAGTCGATGGGGTCGTTAAATCTTCCGAGGTTTTCTTGCGGAAGAACGATAACATGGTCAACAGTTGGAACACTGATCTAAAATATACTCTTCCCGATACAGCTTGGAAAATTTAAATCTTGCACAACACTTCGATTTAAAAACTTGTTTTTTTCTGCGCTGGGATGGGTTTTTTGCGTTTTTTGTGCTCGGGTCGGATATTTTTATTTTCAAATCAAAATAAATAACAAAAACTGCATACACACTGAAAAAAATGCTGCGTAAGAAAAACTTAACACGATTTCGATTCAGTGCAGAACAGAAGGCTGGTTTCATAAATTCCGTCAGGAAAAAATGTAAGGGACCGTTCAGGTATCTTTGGACGTGGACAGGAAAATGAGATTTGTCTCTGGGTTGCATGATTTTTCAGCCTATATCTCGTTAATGAATAACCTCCAGCAAAGCTCAGACAATGTTTGGAAAATCGCTCAAGAAAAGCAATCAGGATTCATTTCAAGCTGGAAAACGTATACCTCCGAGTGCTGTGTTACGCACATGGTGATAGTTTCCGTTGAATATGTGTCGAACATCATCACTAACTAGATACAAGAAAATATACCATGCCCCATCGGGGGCTGCCGTTACTATTCGTCACGTGGCTTTTTCAAAGGTGATCGACATACTTGATGATACATTTTGAACGTCGCTCCCACATTCATTCACGAACGTCTATCCACGCATCATTGCGTATAACGTTCTATGCACAGCGAAAATAAAAAAATCAACTGACAGCCACCACAGATCGCTCGAAACTGATACATATCAGTTGTGATCCTAGAAGGTACAAAATTATCAAGGAAGGCTATCATCATCGAGACGTTCATAGCTGATAGTCTGCGTCCTTCTCTACCGCATCATATTATGCAAGAATTTTTCAAATACAGGAGCGTCGTTGTCATGCATGATTGTTTTTATGGTTTGAATGGAGAAAAAAAAATTGACTGCTTCGATTCTTTAGCTCAGAATGCAGTAAAGCATGGCTCAGTAAAAATGATTGATTTTCGGAACATTGAGCTCAGATATTAAAAATTGTTAGCCAAATCTATCTCGAACTTAAAACTGGATTACGTTAGAAAGAAAATTTAAGTTGCTCGAGATAAATGTAAACCAAAATTGACGACTCAAGTGGTGAAATCATTGAATCCCGAGAATTAATTTCTACTTCAAATTTGAAGTAAAAATTTTATATGTAATTGCTTTGAGTGTATCACTTATTAAAGTTTTTTTTATCTATTTTATAGCAAAATCCTAGCAATTAAAAAATATTAACATTGATTCACATTTAGAAATTATTTATGGGTTGAGTATGTCCACGTGGACATGACCCAAACCCCTACTCCCCTCTTTGTGGACAATTCTAAACTACCTCGCCCTTCCTCTTTGTTGACCACATGGCTGTGAACTGCCCTTTAGATTGATTTTTTTTTTAAATTAATATCTATAACTGCCTCAGATTGGAAATAGAACAATAAAAATTAATCTTGTACTAGAATGTCAGTCAGAATCGTGCAAAGGATGCTTAAAACCAAGATAGACGATTCAAGAAGGTAAGCGATCATTGTAAATTACAATACTATTGCCTCAATATACCAGATTGAAGAAGGACATGGAGGGGTCAGAGAATAACTGGGGTATTTTTGCTCCCCACGCATTTACCTACGGTTATTAGTATCTGTTATTTAACATAATTTAAAAATTAAAAGGGTACACGAATTACACGAATCCATATCCAGCTGTTGATTGTGAGTTGAATCCTTAGTCTGACAACCATATCCTACTTACTATTCATCGTTTAGTGCCAATATTGTTAGGAGATGGCTTGAAGGTCCTGTATCCTCTCTACGAGTTCTTCCAAACTCGAAGCTCATTAGTATGGTCATCATCAGGCCGGAGTTGTGGTAGGTAGTGCATGCAGCGAAATATGAAATACAGAGAACAGAAAGAGAAGTTAAAAAAGGGATATTAGTTCAAATCATTTCCGACCAATGAGTCCCTATATAGTACCAACTATAGTTGATTGTAAAATGCTCGATTTAAGTATAACACTCGCGTGAGCTTTCATTACGTTGTAAACAGTTTTATCACAAAAAATTTAAAAAAAAAAAACAGAAAAAGTCGCAACTTATTTCGATTTAGAATATTTGTAACATATTCGATTTGTAAAATAAAAGTTTAGAAGCTGTTTTGATAACTTTTGCAGCAACTTTCTGTGAGTTCTTAAGATATTTCTTACGACGTAATGAATCTCACGCGAGAAGTTTCTTTTTTTAGAGAACATAAAGTAACATTTAACATTCCAGGCGGAGTTGTGATCAAACGTTTAAGATTTTCATAAAAAGAAGATAAAACCCAATAGTTTTTCGTTGCTTTCGCTTTATTTTTTAGGCAAAACGATCCCGATCAAATGTCACAGACAGTGAGGGTTCGCATTTCTTAAACCAACAAATTCAAATAATTTTCATCATCATTCCCGTATGAGAGCTACTAGCATTCTTCTTCTTCTAACTACACTGGCAGCTGCTCTAAACAAAACTAATTAATATTCATCAAAATTTCCATTCGGTATCTGGTAACTTGCTCTCTGCGCAACTAAACTATCCATAAACAGTATTGCGCTGCTAGATTTCTCCTGCTCTGCTCTGAAAACTCGGTATTTTAATCATCAACCTAAGTCACCGGATTTCCGTTACATTTCACTATGGTGTGTGTGAGTGTGTTACTTATGCTTCTCAAATGCTGTGTACTAACTCCTTTCCCCGTCGTTTTATTAATTAGCCTTATCCAAAAAAGCGGTTCCCGGTTTTCCGTCGGTAGGTCCAGGTGCTAACTTTTGGTTCGGAAGTGCGCGCTTACTTTCAACCCTCAAGTTAGAACACACAAGACTTTCGAACGCGAAAATTGGTTCGCGGGTAGCTTTTCTGTTGCTAAAAAAAATCCAAAAGCAATTTCTCCAAAAGCACTAAAACAATGCTCTGCTACTAATCATTCATCTCGGCTGCTCGAGAAAATTGTAAATATAAAAAAAAGTTGAAATTACATAACTGTAATGTTCTTCTCTGAAGGAATGGTAAAATATAGACATTTTAAAAATATTAGGATTAGTTATCAACTAATATCACCCCTTAATGCTAGTTAGTGTGTATGTGCGTTTGCTATGGAAAACTAATCTAAACTGAAGAGAGAAAAATAAGGAAAGGAAACGAAATCTCTACTAAATCTACCTCTTTCTTTTGCTGCGCTACGTTCTACTCTCGGTCCTCCTAATGCGCGAATGGTGCTTAGGCGTTAGCCGGAACCATTTGCGGCTGCTGTTGGTCAAAGTTCTGACCATTTTGTTTGTTGTTGTGCTGGTTGTTGCTTCGGCGGCGTCGAGGGGCTCGCTGCCGGTTTCGCTTCTGTCCAGCGCCATCCATGTTGTCTCCGTGACCCATCTGGGATTGATTCATGTCCTTCTGTTGAATGTTGTTGTTATTGTTTCCATTCTGGTTGTATCGGTTTCCTGGTTTCCGATTTTCCTTGTTACCACCATTTCCGAAATTGTTACCGCTGGTGTTCATGCCAGAGTTGTTGTTCTTGTTTCCGAAGAACATGCGACCTGTTGAAAAATGGGAAAAAATGAGTTTTAAGTTACTAAATTTCAGTTTCTGAGAAAATCTCACCTCTTGACGATCGACGGCGAACACGCTTGACGACCGGTTTCAGCTGCTGCTTCTCCGGATCGTAATGGCAATCCAGCAGCTCGACCAACTCGGTCCGCTCATCGTCCTTCAGCTCGGTAATCTTGTTGATCACCTTCTCGAGACCGGCTCGCTTCGTTTCGGTCCAGATGCAATTGAGTGACTCGAAATCGTGACCATACTCGGCCAACACTCGCCGATAGGTCACCGCCTTAACCCTGTGAAAAGATTGTTGAGGTAACAAAAAAACCTTTAACTTAAAGTCATTTCGAAAACGGTTTATGATCATCACACCTGTGGTAGATGGTCGTTTTAAAGTACTGCAAAAACACAGGTCGCAACGAGTTCTGTCGGATCAGAATCTTCTCCTGCTCGTCCAGTTCGGTAATTTCGCAGGTAATCGGGGAGGCCAGATCGCACAGCACGGTGCACATTTTGGTGCGCTCGGCCTCGGTGGTAGGTCGAGACCGGGGCTGCGGTGCCGGAACCGTTGTCACCTCACCGGTAACGGCATCCACATCGGTAGTCGTGTCATCGAGATTGTTCTCTTCCGATGATTGGGAACTGACACTCTTCAGGGTGTCCCGTTGCTGATTTCCTTCCTCGTCGGTTGGCTCGCAGGTGTTGGTGTTGGTCGTTGCATTGGGATCTTGCTCTTCCGGCGTCATTTCGTTGGTGCTGTTGTTCAAATCTCCCGGGCAGAACTGATTTCCTTCTGAAATTGGAAAAAAATTCAAATACAATCTGCGCTAAACTTTTTTTAATTTATAAATTCTGATTCAGTTACAGATTTCAGATTTCGAATTTCAAAATCCCAACATTCAGATCCCAAATCCGAAGATTGACTTTAAAGAATCTGAGAATCAGATTGCAGATTTGGACGATAAAAAAATCATATTCCAAAATCTTTGATGCAATTTTATTATACACATCATTTAAAACACAAATTTATTTATTTCTTTGATTTTCTTAGGTTAAGGTTTTAGTAAAAATTTTGGTTTTCTCGTAGAAGTAGTCATCATATCGCCGAAGGCCAATGGTTCGATTCCAGGTAGAATACCCTAAATCAAAGACTGCTGACAAACAGCGAAATATTTGCGATTGGTACTAATTCTAAAGAAACTGATTCAGAAATCAATGTGTAAAAATGACCTTAGTGTTGGTAAGAAACAAAGCCAGATTTCAGAATTTTAATATTGAAATTTCATGATCCAAAGATCCTAATTTCAGTCTGAATGTTTAGAATTTTAAAAAGGAAAATGCCGAATTTAAAGATTCAAATTTCAGATTCTGATGATTCAATCTTCAGAATCAGAAGATCCATTTTAAATTCAGGTTTCGGAATTGAAAATGTTTTATTTACTGAATCTTTAATCTGAAAATTCAAGATTTTTAGAATCTGAAAATTCAAGATTTCAGAATCTGAAAATTCAAGATTTCAGAATCTGAAAATTTAATATTTCAGAATCTGAAAATACTAGATTTCAGAATCTGAAAAATTCAAGATTTCAGAATCTGAGAATTCAAAATTTCAGATGCTGAAGATTCAACATTTCAGAATCCGACAATTGAAGATATCACACAATAGACGCTGATTGGAAAGATTCCAAAGTAAGAAAAGTTAAACAAAAGAACCTCTCTATAGAAAAGAGATACTCTCAAGTGAAAAAAAACAGTGTGGAGCACTTACCATTGGCCAGCCGTCGGGTGATCTGGTACGCTAGCCGGGCCCGGTAGGCCGCGTCCCCCTCGAAGCCATCCTTGGCTTCCGATTCGGCCAGCACCAGCTTCGATAGCTGCCGGATCGAGAAGTACTTGATGGGTTTGGTGCACTTGGCCTCGGCCAGCTTGAACCCGTTGGCAAACGATTTGACCGTCTTGGTGAACCGGTCCAGCAGATTGTACTTCTTGAGGGCCTCGATCACCATGTACGGGACAAACTTGCGCTGCTCGTGGTAGATCAGCACCACACCGTCCGAGCCTTCGTCCTCGCTGGCCCGCTGCTCGAGCCAGCTGATGAACTCATTTAGGGCCGACACTTCCGTCTTTGTCTTTACCACACGGTACGTCTGCATGCTTTTGAGCATCCGGAAGAACCCAACGGTAATCACGCGGACTTGGTGTCGCTGCCGGGCCGCCGGGTTCAGGTTCATCAGCGGCATTATGTACTGCGAGTACTGGTGATCCGGCGTGTAGGCAGAAATCTGCACGATTTCATCGATCAGCCTGCGGCCTGTCGTATCGATATCGATTCCGATCAACGTGTATCGACCACCCGGAAGTGGGTTCGTGTTGATCGAGGTGTCCGTCCGGTCGAACTTGGACGAAAGGGCACCAGCTGGGCCAGCATCGCATTCATCCGAGGAACAGCTCTCGTTCAGCTGCTCGTACTCCTCAGTCTTGCTTTCATCTAAACCGATCACCATCTTGCTTTATCTAAACCGGAAGTGAATGAACCATCAACCCATGCCATGTGTCCGCCATCTTGAAAGTACAAGCATTTGCTACTTACCGATTAGGTTTTAGCGATTTTCGAAGAAATTCCAACTTTCCTAGCTGATGTTAGCTATCTACACTGTTTTAATAACGTTTTTAACGAAGTTTCAAAAACTTTTAAAGGCAGATTAACTTTTTTTTTGCTCGAACCTGATAGCAGCTCACAGAGTGCTTCCGACACTTTTCTCAAAAAAGATGTTGACAGTTCGCGTGACGAATCAGAAATGACCGCAGCCAACTGTGGTTTCAAAAAACGGCGAAGCCAGCAGATTTGCGTCGTGGAAAACTGACGAAAATTTGACGCCGAAGTTGAAGACGCCTCGCGGCGTCGAGGAAGCGTCGACGACGTCGAGAACTCATCGTCACTCGTTTTGCACACTTAATAGAGGATATACGACAAAGTTTACTATTTAACCAACTGCGTATTTTCTCCAAATCTGACATGACATGAAGAAATTGTCTAAGGAAACAATAGGCGATGGAAGCAAAAAGATATTCTTTCTCTCTTTAAGAAAACCCCATAAGATCTGTCAAAAGTTGGATGAAATTTTAGCTGCATCCAATCCACTAGAGAAAAAACCATTATCCGAATTCGGCACCTATCCATCGCCTATTTAAAAAAAGTTCAAATAGTTGAATGGACATATCAAATAAAGATTTTTCAATTGGTGAAATCTTTTACAGGATAGGTATTGAGTTGTATGCTAAGAAGATGATGAAGCTACGTTTAGGAACGAAGATACTATTATAGCGCCAGCACTAAATTTTACTTCGGAAGTCCGGACTTCCGATCCCGAACTAACTTCCGAACTTTTGACCGTTGTGTTTGAAAAAATAACAGGTGTATTATATGCAACGTTGCCACACATAAATCTGTATCCACCAGAGTATCTCTACATTACATTACAATCTTACGGACAAGAATGAGATACACAAACGATTCAAATGAATTTGTGGCAACGTTGATTTTATGTGAATTTGAAAACAGAAAATTTCGTGGCGCACGCTGGCGCACGTGGCGCTTCATTGATCGCTATATTTTTACATCACGGAATGAGAAAAATAGACAAAAATTGCATCAAAAAGAGTGGGAAATTACAACTATTTTTTAATTTTATTCGTGGAAAAAATAGATTTCGTGTTTTAGATTCCGTATACTTAAAAAATTTTTTTTCTGTTAAATTAACAAAAATTGTAATAAGCAAAAATTTTATAATTGATTAAAAAAATTGGTTTGTGTAAAACAATCGTGTAAAATGAGTGCCCGAGCCAGCCAGCTGACAAAACAATCGGCTTACATCTCATTGGGTTTTGCGCACTCTTTTGACTACAACCCTGGCTGGGCAGGCAGCTCTCTCGCGAAGCGAAATAAGTGAGGCAGAGTGCAAAGTATTTTCCTTCGTCT
>NW_026598718.1:0-25000 GCF_029784155.1 Uranotaenia lowii
ATACTAAATACTACAAAAAAAATCAAAAAATATTTTAAGTACTTGCAACTTTAAAAAAGACTGGTTACTTCGATCTGTCCTTCAGGATTATGCAACACAAAAATATTCTTAACGGACATAATTTTAACTAATTTCGGATCACCTACGACCCGGACGTCGGAAACTCTGAACTTGCGGGTAAGCCAAAAGTTCGTCCAAAATATAACGAGCTTATCTTCAACCCGATCCACGAAACAGAAACATAGGTAGGACCTACCACCAACCTTCTCACATCAACCGTTGATTTTGTGACTTCGGTAGCTTGGCAAAGTTTTGAAAACCTTTGACAAGTTGGGGGGCGTGCGGGGCTGCTAGTGGGAAAAGAGACTATGCGGGGTGGGCGAACGAAACTTTCCCCGGTGTGAATTAACTTTTGAAGATTATGGGTCTCCGGAATTTGCGACGTAGACAAGTGGGCTGCTAAATGAATTCAAATAAAAGCAGTTCTGTGGTAATTTCCTTTTAAACTGTTGCCGGAGATCCGGATCGGAACGGGACTCGGTAACTGGTGACTGCATGGAGTGTTAAAGGGGGTTGGATCAAGATTGTAGAAGTAGGAAGAACTTGTGCTATCTGTTGACTGGTTTTAGTCACGCTTTGCTACAATTGAATAATAGTCTTCGGGTGATGTTCGGTAGATTGATGGAATTTAGACGATTAAGATTTTTTGTGAGTTTGTTTTTAAAAGGATGTTTTGATTAAAAAAAACCATTCAAATCAAAGATTGACAAATGCATTTGTCATTATATAAAATTGTCAATTTTATGTTAAAAATGTTTGCAATCCATGAAACTATCAGACAGAAAAGCACATCAACATTCTTAGAAGACGCACGGTCATATTTTCTCGCAGAAGTATGTATGTCTTCATATGATAAATCAATGATTGAAGGGGATTTTTTTTTTACATTGTGACCGATAAGTGCCTCCGGGAATAATGCGAAGATGTAACTAGGCCACAGTAAATAGCACAATCTAATCTCATCTATACGTATATATACCTACGTATGTAGATGGAGTTTACGCTTTACGGAACCGGAAAGGTGTAGTTTTATTATGAGAGACAAAGGAGAAACGTTGAGCAAACAGGTAACTATTCCCCTCGATGATCTGTTACATTCCATCGGCCAATTAAATACAGGCTAGCTAACTAAAAAGTAGATTAGCTAGAGTTAAAAATAGAATGAGATGCTCGTAGAACTTTTCCGATCATCTTCGATGCATATCAAAAATAATTCCAACACATCTTACAAGGACAGATTGTGTGCTTTTTCTTGAACATGGAAGAACCTTCCACTAAACGTCCCGTAGAAAAGGCTATTAAAAAATCCAGTTGTTGTTAAAAAATCATGATAAAATTAGTGTTCTAAACGATTTTACCTGCTATAAAAATGTCGATGTTTTATTTTATTTCATGAAGAAGTATGCTCTGAGTCAATAAAATTGTTTCATTCTGATTTGGCGCCAAGGAGTTGATGATAATAACATGAATTAATTTTCGATTTTTGCTTATACTTACGTATGCCTGTGATACGTGCATAGCCAGACCTTGTCAGCATCCCTGTGAATAGGAAAAATACGTTTACTATTCATCTTATCTAGGCCGGGCCCACTGTGCAGTATTGGACGCAGAGACAACTGGAACAAAGTACAACAAAGGGAGGAAAAAACATTACTCCAGTACCATACGTTTCTGTTATAATTTTATTTATTTTATTTTTATTTACATGGTGTTCTTTAATCAAATCCCAAGATCGGAGATCCTGAAGGCTCACCTACCTGGAGCTGCCGAGGACGATATCGGTACGATTCAGGCTACAATTGAAAGCCAAAACGATGAGCTTAGCACTGAAAGCTGGAGATTCTACGATATCCACAAAAAGAACGAAGCTCTCGAAGTGGTTTTCACCGTAGACGAAACCTCGATGAAAGAGTTGGAGAAGAGGAACTTCGTCATATACTATGGATTTGGTTCCAGTAAAATCTGGAAAATAACCAAGAGAAATCCAGAAAGCTGTAGTCGTTGCTGCTCTGACTGTTGGATTTTCCGTGCGGCTTAAAAAGCGCCACTCCTGAAGGGAGACCGCACAGCTGGTTTTTGCCCGGATGAGACTCCTTTGAACGAGTCGTTTTGCATTGCTCCCCAAATCAAGGGAAGGCAGAGAACAGCGAAGACTACGAGGATTTCGAAACGACCAAACTCAGACTTTCGCCTAACGCAACGAACGTCTGTCAACATCGACACGTGACCACAACGCCTCAAGCCGACCAAGGACTCACGATTCTTCGACGGCACCCATGCCCGAAACACTCATCATTGGACAGTCAAACGTTCATTCCCAGAATAACTCCCCAAGCCTGGAAGCGTGGTGGACTCGAATTCAAATGCGCCAAGCGCAGAGCGAGCTGACGAATGGACTAACGACCGAAAGTGAAGTTGTCATTTCTCTTCAATTTAAAAATTCTGGCTAGGATTTGGATTTAGTGTATTAACGTAATCAAAGGGCGAATGTAGATGGTGAGGGGATACATTTTAATTAAGAGTAATAAATTAACATTTAACGATTAACACGATCATTACTCCAGCTACCCTACTCTATACCTAGCCGTGTGCCTTTTCTCTACCTAGTTCTCCGTGCTCTTTTCATCGCTCTTCCCGGGGAATATTTAGTTTTTCTAGGTTGGGGCGGTCATAAAAAATGTGATGGTGGACTAAAAATGCCTCGGCAACCTGACTTCGGGGAAACGGATTATTGTAACCGTCCCGATTAAAAAGGTTATGATCGATCAATTGGGTTTTATATGAAAGGTGTCATCCTTTATGGATGAACCCCTACTGGAAAGCACCTACTTGGTTGTATCTGCTGCTGCTGCTGTGGCTCGCTGACGACGGCGACGATGATTGGCTGTTCGCAACTCAGATTTCATTCGGTGAGTGGTGGATGGTAATCGTGGTTTGACCGGATGTATGCTGGTGTAATCGGGGTTGCTTACACCGGATGTAGCTTCCAGTGCCACCAGAATCTCCCAGACTTCTTCGGATGCCGATATGTTGACGAATCGGGCGAGCTGGTGGTTTGATTTCCAGCGAAGAAGGTATGCCCAACGGGCTGGTGTATCGGGGTGTGGTGTGTGGCAGGGGGCCTGCTGCTGTTTTTGGCGATCGCTATGTTAGGAGAGTTTGTGTTAGAGCTAGAGCACGGTTATTATTTAGAGCACTTTCTTTACCTCTTGATTTTCTTAGGCACACAAAATTGGTAACCTGACACACACACGGCTTATTTCTAGCTTAAACGAAACTAGAACGAATAATTAAATCTAAAAGAACTAACACTTCACTTTACAAGGACTTACTAACGAAACCCGAACAAAAACGCGCACAACCAACCTCGTGGGCAAACTGGGGCTAAATGTAAGACTGTGAACCCTCAGATCAGGGAAAGCGCTATCAGACCTAGCTCCCCGGAACTACGTCATACCACGAGAACCCTCGGGGAGGCTCGGGTTTTGAGAGCACGATCTAGTTGCTCGTTTTTGCTCCTACAGCCCCATATCTAGCTTTCTCTTTTCCACATGACCCGGGAGATACATCCCGAACTCGACCTCGGGAAATTCTCAATCCAGGCCGTTACGCTATGACATAAGGTCAACTATCATTAAACAAGAATGTAACTCCAATGCAGCGTTCTTATCAAGTTCGACTCTCAATAAATGATTGGTGGAAATCGTTTTCAATTCAATTATATACTAGAACTATCTCATTAATAAATAATACTAGATACTAACAAAAATGACATGAAAGATACTTGTGATACAATTATTGTATTGAAAAAAAACTATAAGTAACAAATCAACTCTACAAAACATGTAACCAGGTGCAACCGTTACATAACTCCGTGCTTAAGTTACGAAAATTTAGTTGAATCAAATCAACTAAATTTTCGTAAGGGTGTACGGTTCTCATTTTCTCAAGAGAAATGACAATTTGGGGTCATATGGTTTCATCGTTAACAAAGTTAACTCCTCCTCTATTTCCAAGTCATAGGCCATTACAGCGTATGCTTGTTACTGACCATCAACGTCGGCGACTCCGGTCTCCAGCAAACGTCAAATTCTCTCAACAAAAAAACAACTATTACCCGACGAAACCCAACTTTACGACTATTTCACTCACCAAACATGTTCAATTTCATTTAATTCTGACCACTTCCTCCCATTGCGAAACGTTGAAACACGACTAGTTACTCATAAAAAATTTCCGTAGCAACTTCAAACGAATGCTTCTTAAGTATTTCCTCTAAAACACGTAGAAGCTTCAACGAAATACTACTCGATTTCGAACGACGATACTGTTGGTATCTAAACTTTATTTTCAACCCCAATCCTTGCGTTGAGCAACGAAATATGTTTAAGATACCCACCCACTATTACTGCTCTTTAGAAAAAATTAGACTGCAAACATTGTTTTGCATTATTTTTCATTTCTTCACAAAGCTCGATATTTTTTTTTTTCTTCCTAAAATTCCCACCTCGGCGCACCGCCGATTACTGGAAAGCCACAGTCACTCACGTGAAATATTTCACGAGCCTATTCCAAGTAGCCATCGTTTTCGCAGTGGGCAGAGAAGTGTCAAAATAAAACTAAACAAAATCGCGCTGTCTATAATAAATCATTTAAAACGTGTTTCGGGAACGAATAAGAAATGTTCCGAATCTGTTTAACCGGATTAAACCAGCTTGTTCGCGGTCATCGATGGAACCAGAAAACGGGGCGAGTTACTACGGTGAGTTTTCTTCTCTTGAACTGATTCTTTGTGTTGTTTTTTTTTAGTTGCTGCGTCGTGGGATGTTCATGTTTAGCATAAACCCGGAAGGAATTTCCGTGAATATTTTCCGGCTCTTAGACGTGCTTCATTTGGACTTACAACTGGAGGGATCGTTCTAATTTGATGGACCAATTTTCCCTACCGCATTGGAATGATTGGAATACGATTCGACTTGGCTGCAGGATTGTATTGGATTTCTTCTAAAACCGAAGAAGGAACGAGTTCACCTGTTCGATACCTATCTCGATCATCGAACTCCGGTGCTGTTTCCCGAACTTCTTCACCGGAAGACCGGACCGACGAGATATTCAACAGCAATTTGCAACAATCAACAATGATTGCTATTCCAACCCAACGACGACGATCCAACTCGAATTACGGAATTCTACGGTGTACTTTTTCGAACTTGCGGACGTTGATCTTCTCTGAGCGATCATTATTCAGTTGATCAATTCTGGAATACGGAAAACCTATATGTGTTAGACCGACGCAGGATTCCGGCTCTAAGGATAACCAGATGTACCGATTGATGCCTTCGACCATACAATTCCCGATGAACTCGTCGCTGGAATGAACTTTTGAGTTGCTCACTGTAACCTGAGCTGGAATCGCGAGGTTTATTTTCTTATATCGACTAACTTTAATGTAAGTGCTAATCTAAAGATTAAGCGATAGGACTACTAACAATTAATACTAGACAAACACATTAGGTAGGGATTTTATATCTTGACAATTAAGTATTTACAATTTGGAACTGCACTGATGCATTCGCGAATCTTACTGTTGTTTTAGGAAGGCTCTACTCAGTTCGTTGTCGAGGAGAATTGCATAATGTGTTGTCCACTTCTAGCGTCTTTAGTCCTTAATTATCGCAATGGAATATCAAACTTTATCTCCAGTTTTGGCCTTATGCCGTATTGTTACCTTTTTAACAGGGTACATAGCTCAAAAATTGATTTTCCAGAAAACAAATCTAGAAATCTTTTTTCAAAGAATTTGGTTGTTTGTACTTTTTTAGGAATTTACAACTGAAAATTCCTAACCTTCGACCTTTATCGTCTTCTAATTCGTAACAGTGCTCGCCAACTGTACGTTTAACTTTTGCCAACACAAATTTGGGAGCTAATTTAGCACAGTACCCTTTCCCTTTGTCGGAGAGTTCAGTGTTCTTTTTAAGAACAACTTCACCCTGCTCATATTTTGGACATTTTTCATTCGATCTCAAATTGTACTGTTTAGAATGTTTTTCGTAGGCTTTCTTTAAGTTGTCTTGTACTTCCTTATTTAGTTTCTCTCTAGTTTCTTCTGCCAGTAGTTCATCGGGTGTTTCCATGTCGCGAAGGTTCCTATACTCCCGTCCATCCGTGATCATGTTCCGCCCAAATACAATGTAGTACGGTGAATACTTGGTGCTTTCATGTACAGATGTGCGTATTGCATTAGCTATCGACTGTATATTATTTGACCATTCTTTATGATCTTTTTTTATGCTTGCTCGAATAGCTGTCGTGACAACCCGATTCACCCTTTCCGCGTCGTTTATTTGAGGGTGGTAACTCGGTGTCTTCCAGTGCGTAACGTGGTATTTCGTTAGTAATTCTTCAAACGATTTAGAAACAAACTGTGACCCGTTGTCAGTTAACACGACTTCTGGAACACCGAACAAGTTGAAGACCATATTTTCTACAAATGGAACCAGTGATTCTGACGTAGCTTGCCTGAATGGTTGTAAAAGTATGAATTTACTGAACACATCGGTAATGACGAGCAGGACTGTGTTTCGTGATTTCCCTGAAACTGGCAACGGACCTACGTAGTCCATAGTAATGAACTGCCATGGATGTTCAACCGTTTTTCTCTGAGATTTCATAGGAGGTGTTGAATTTGTATTCGTCGCTTTACTTTGCTGACACAACAAACAAAGTTGACAAAAGTTTTTTGTCTCAGTATTCATTTTAGGCCAAAAATACTTTTCTCTAATGGTTGCCAACGTTTTTTCGAACCCAAGATGTGCTTTCTCATGAACAGTTCTTATTATTTCTTGCCTTACCGCACTTGGAGGGTAAATTTTCCACGCAAATCGACTGTCCTCAATTTTTTTGTCATTTTTAACAAATTTGAAAATTTGTCCATCCACTATTTTAAAATCTGGAAAACTTTGAGGGTCATTCGCTATCTTTTGAAGAAGTTCGTTGAATTCTGCATCCATCATATTAATTGTTTCCAATGATCTCGAGAGGCAATCGGCAGTTATATTTTGCTTGCCCTTTCGATATTCCAATTCGATATCGAATGATTGGATTTTCAAAGCCCATCTTAAAAGCTTAGCATTTCCAGAGTCAACCCCTATGGTGAAAAGCCACAGTAAACTTCTGGCATCCGTCACCACTTTGAATCTGGTACCTTCAATGTAATGTCGGAAATGCTCTATAGCCAATAAGACTCCCAGACATTCTTTTTCGACACTTGCGTATCTTCTCTGCGTACTCGTTAGCTTTTTGCTGAAATATGCAATGATCTTTGGCGATCCATCCATGTTTTGGATCAGCGCAGCTCCGACTGCATTATCCGATGCATCTGATTCGATGACACGGTAGATTGAAATCCGGATTTGCTAGGATCGGTGCTGAAACAAGCGCTGATTTCAGTTCTTGGAACCCTTTCTCTGCCTTTTCTGTCCATTCTATTTTCTTGGGACCTTTTTTTAGAAGGTCAGAGATAGGAGCAACAATCTTGCTATAGTTACCAATGAATCGTTGGTAAAAGCCTGCTAGGCCCAGTAAACGTCGAACATCCTTGACTGTTTTCGGACGACTATAGTTCAGGATTGGTTCGATTCTTGCGCTATCTATGGAGATTCCAGAGGAGTTCAGCAAATATCCTAAATAGCTAACTTGCTTCTTGCAAAATTGTGATTTATCCAGTGAGATAGTTAACTTTCCATTCCTTAAACGCTTCGCTACTTCCTTGAGCAGTCTAATATGCTCAGGCCAAGTTTTGGTTGCCACCACGATATCATCAAGGTAGACAAATACCTGCGGTTCCAAATCAAAGCCGATGCAAGCATCCATCACCCGATTCATCGAAAAGGGTGCATTCGTCAAACCAAAGCAAGTTACTTTGAACCTGTATAGCCCTTTCGCTGTCCTAAACGCGGTATAGTCCCTACAGTCTTCTCTAAGCGGAATCTGAAAATATGCATCTTTCAAATCTATCACCGAAAAGAAAGATGCACTTTCCAAACGATGGAAAATACTTTTCATATCCCGCATGGGATACGAATCCTTCTTGGTCAGCGCGTTTATTTTACGGGAGTCTAAACACACTCGTAGTTTCCCGTTCGATTTCCGAACCGGAACTAGAGGGTTAGCCCATTCGCTTGAGCATTCCTCAATGACGTCCAATTTTTTATAGCGCTCTATCTCCGCATCAATCTCTGCCTGTATTGAAGGTGAACAACGATACACAGCTTGCCGTTTTGGTTTCGCATTTTCACACAACGTTATCGTGTGTTCTAACAAGTGGGTTCTCCCTAGTCTGTTCTCCGACGTGAATGGAAATTCTGAAATAGCTTCTGCGAGTTCCTGTCTTTGGTTTTCTGTTAGTTCATGTTCCGTTTCGATAGAATCCGGGGTAACTTGAGAAGTCTCCGGAATATCTAGCCCTGGAATGTCCAATGACGGATCCGGCTTAGAATTGAAAACTACTGGTAATGCATCGATAGGGTGGATATAAAAATGAAACAGCTCTGGTTCTGTGAGGATCGAATATGTTTCTGCTACTTCCTCGAAAGTCCCATCATTCGGTATCATTGGCCTGATATTGAAGGCTTTCCAAAAGTTAATCCCAAGAATTAAGTTTCTCGTTACTTCTGGTACAATCACTACAGACACTACTTTTGTTATATTCCGGAAAGTAATAGGAAAGTTCACGTACCCAACACAAGAGTATTGTGTCTTGTCTGCCGTACAAATTTTAATTGGTGAAGGAAGCATAGTCAACCCGTATCGATCAACTAACACTTCGGAATTGGCTACACTGATACTAGCCCCCGAATCTAACAATGCTTCAATTTCGGTGTCGAATATTTTTACCTTGATGTGTGGACATAAGCTAGTTTGGATTTTAATCTCTAAGAGGTTATGAAATGGATCTAAAAATGGTTCGGTAGATTTAGGGACATGATTACTATCAGGGATGCTAGGCCCCTTTCTTCTGCATCCCAAGTCTAGTTTTCCGATTCGTCTGCTGCTTCTGCTGACTCTTTAACTCTCGGACTTCTCCTGTGACCATCACAATTCTTGGCTATGTTTCCGTGTTTACCGCAGATGTAACAGAATGTTTTTAATTGTTCTGTGCATTCTCTCCAAAAATGCCCATTTCTCCTACAGTTCCAACAAAGAGCGGGTCTCCGACCTTGGTGTAAACCGTCTCGATTAGGTGATCGAGCAATTCCATTACCTCTGTTGTTCTGTGAAAAACCTGGCTTTCTCTCAACAGCGTTCAACTCCTCGTATTCTGCTTCAGAGTCATTATCTGACTCCACCTCCACGTTGTTCACGCAATGCCTCTGCACCATTGGATGAAGTGACGGATCGTTCGCATCAATATTGTAATTGAGTTGAATTAGTTCCTCTAAACTCTGGATCGAGAAACATGACAATTTTGACCGGTAACTTTGCCTCATGTTGTCCCAAATAGTTTCGAATTTTCTCCTTCGCGACATCGGTTTAATTAACAGCTTATTCAATCTTTCAATATCTGTTACGAAGGCAATGAAAGTTTCTCCCCTCTGTTGCTTTCTTTCAAAAATTCTTTGTCGATTCCCTTTGTCTTGATTTGGATTTCCGAAACGATATCTAATTTGGGTTTCAAATACCAACCAATTCCACTGAGGATTGTAGTACGTGAAAAACCAATTATTTGCTTCCCCTTTCAAGAGTATATGAATGTGTCCAATCAAACTATCTAGAGGAATTCTATTCATATTTGCCAAAACTTTAATTTTATAAATAAAATCCTCCAAAGAGGATGATTTGGAATCCCCCGAGAAAAATAAGTTCCATTTTTCAATACGCCTGTCATAATGCATCGACTCAACCATATGTTGGGAGTTTCTTAGTCTAGCCGGTCTCGGTAATGGTCTGGGTTCGAATCTTGGTTCATCTTCCTCACTACTGTCTTCAATTTCCGAAATTTGAGGTAGATGGTTGTTAGGAATTTGTTGAAGAGTCGGCAAGGAAGGAATATGAGAACGAGGTAAAGGCTGTGGTCTTCTACCTGGTATCGTATCTAAGCTAAGAATCGGATGATACGGCTCGGAAATTCCTGAAAAGCCATTCCCCCGTGAACCTTTCTGACGCTCGATTGGCTTTGGTTCTTTCAAATTTGAAAATACAACCTGACCGTTTCTATCCTCCTGGTCCAAGCTAGGTTGTTGTTGTTGCTTCGCCTTTTCTGAGTGTGACTGCAAATTTCGAACCAATAATTTCATTTCCGTTAATTGTTGTTGTAAACTTTGAACTTGATTTTCTAGTTCTAGCTCCCTAGCTGAACGATTTTCGTTTGTCGTAACTGTTGCTCTAGCTTTAGGTATCGCACCTAGGCGATTCTGTGCGTCCAGAAGTTCGCTAGTCGGATAGCTTCTGTCTCTAGCTCGTGGTTCCCGAATTGGTGTGGATTGCGCAGGCATCAGTGATGGATCAAGAATCGTAAAATCCCCCCCATGTGCACCCTCATTCTCAGAATTTTGCTCCAGCAAAATAGCCGCTGTAAAATCTGAGTGCTGGCTAATAAGTTCAATAATGTTATTGAGTAACACTTTTTTACAGTTCATCCACTCCGATGTCCCCACTAAGCATCTGTATGTTCGGAGATAGTAGTGTTTTAGCCTAGAAATTAATTTTGCCTGTGGACCTGATGCCAATTGAGTACGAATGTAATTCACCTTATGGACAATGTTATCGTATTCTTCATCTATGGAAGATTTGGTCCCATAATCCCTGTTATATCTTGCATCTTCTTTAAACAGTTTCTTGAGTAACCTTTGTTTTGCTGCAATATCTTTCCTACATTCCTCACCGTAGTTTCGCAAACGCAATTCATAATCCACTTCATCATTCTCCAAGTCATGCGCGAAAGGATATTTCGTGGCCATTTTCCAATCGCTGAAAATACTAGCAACCAATGCTGTTTGATTTCAATGTGTTATTGACGAAATAACAAAAAAAAGTATATTGAAATAAAGACGAACGACAGTGATTTTGTTATTGACTAGAAGCTATGTAATTTTTTGACTAGAAAAGATGTTCACAAACAATATTTGTATTGCTTAAGTATGTTGGCATATTAATTTGTAACAAATTAATATATTCTAGGATGAACAAAAATAACCACCACAAAATATATTAGTAACTAAGTGAATAAATAATAACAAAAACAAAAAATTGAATAAATAGGAATAATAAATAATAAATAATAAATAAATATGTGAAAAAAATTGAAAATAAATATGTATATGAAAAATAAATTAACCTAAAGCTAGTATAATAATAAATAAATTAACAGATATATCACAGTTAATCGATAATTCCACCGAGTTAACGCAACAATAAATATAAATCTGAAACAAACAGTTCTTTGGTTTCAAATATCACAAAACTACTATACTGCGAATTTTCCGCTCGATTACTGTAGACTTGGTCTACTCAAATTTTCTGTGAACAATGTTCACACGATGAAATTACTTAACATGTTGGTTTATAACACAGTCGTAACGAAATTTTCTCCCACGTAATTACAAACGGTACCTTTGTACATGATCGACGATTTACTACAAATAATTTAAACGAATTATCCAAATAATACTACTCATTATTTTTTCATATTTATGAACTCGAACTGAAACGATGGACGACCATTAATATTCGAATGTTAGGATTTGAACTTTTTGCAATATGTAGATGCATATGGCATTTTTCTATTTTACATTGGGCGCCAATATGTAGTCGGTGCTGCTCTGACTGTTGGATTTTCCGTGCGGCTTAAAAAGCGCCACTCCTGAAGGGAGACCGCACAGCTGGTTTTTGCCCGGATGAGACTCCTTTGAACGAGTCGTTTTGCATTGCTCCCCAAATCAAGGGAAGGCAGAGAACAGCGAAGACTACGAGGATTTCGAAACGACCAAACTCAGACTTTCGCCTAACGCAACGAACGTCTGTCAACATCGACACGTGACCACAACGCCTCAAGCCGACCAAGGACTCACGATTCTTCGACGGCACCCATGCCCGAAACACTCATCATTGGACAGTCAAACGTTCATTCCCAGAATAACTAACAAGCCTGGAAGCGTGGTGGACTCGAATTCAAATGCGCCAAGCGCAGAGCGAGCTGACGAATGGACTAACGACCGAAAGTGAAGTTGTCATTTCTCTTCAATTTAAAAATTCTGGCTAGGATTTGGATTTAGTGTATTAACGTAATCAAAGGGCGAATGTAGATGGTGAGGGGATACATTTTAATTAAGAGTAATAAATTAACATTTAACGATTAACACGATCATTACTCCAGCTACCCTACTCTATACCTAGCCGTGTGCCTTTTCTCTACCTAGTTCTCCGTGCTCTTTTCATCGCTCTTCCCGGGGAATATTTAGTTTTTCTAGGTTGGGGCGGTCATAAAAAATGTGATGGTGGACCAAAAATGCCTCGGCAACCTGACTTCGGGGAAACGGATTATTGTAACCGTCCCGATTAAAAAGGTTATGATCGATCAATTGGGTTTTATATGAAAGGTGTCATCCTTTATGGATGAACCCCTACTGGAAAGCACCTACTTGGTTGTATCTGCTGCTGCTGCTGTGGCTCGCTGACGACGGCGACGATGATTGGCTGTTCGCAACTCAGATTTCATTCGGTGAGTGGTGGATGGTAATCGTGGTTTGACCGGATGTATGCTGGTGTAATCGGGGTTGCTTACACCGGATGTAGCTTCCAGTGCCACCAGAATCTCCCAGACTTCTTCGGATGCCGATATGTTGACGAATCGGGCGAGCTGGTGGTTTGATTTCCAGCGAAGAAGGTATGCCCAACGGGCTGGTGTATCGGGGTGTGGTGTGTGGCAGGGGGCCTGCTGCTGTTTTTGGCGATCGCTATGTTAGGAGAGTTTGTGTTAGAGCTAGAGCACGGTTATTATTTAGAGCACTTTCTTTACCTCTTGATTTTCTTAGGCACACAAAATTGGTAACCTGACACACACACGGCTTATTTCTAGCTTAAACGAAACTAGAACGAATAATTAAATCTAAAAGAACTAACACTTCACTTTACAAGGACTTACTAACGAAACCCGAACAAAAACGCGCACAACCAACCTCGTGGGCAAACTGGGGCTAAATGTAAGACTGTGAACCCTCAGATCAGGGAAAGCGCTATCAGACCTAGCTCCCCGGAACTACGTCATACCACGAGAACCCTCGGGGAGGCTCGGGTTTTGAGAGCACGATCTAGTTGCTCGTTTTTGCTCCTACAGCCCCATATCTAGCTTTCTCTTTTCCACATGACCCGGGAGATACATCCCGAACTCGACCTCGGGAAATTCTCAATCCAGGCCGTTACGCTATGACATAAGGTCAACTATCATTAAACAAGAATGTAACTCCAATGCAGCGTTCTTATCAAGTTCGACTCTCAATAAATGATTGGTGGAAATCGTTTTCAATTCAATTATATACTAGAACTATCTCATTAATAAATAATACTAGATACTAACAAAAATGACATGAAAGATACTTGTGATACAATTATTGTATTGAAAAAAAACTATAAGTAACAAATCAACTCTACAAAACATGTAACCAGGTGCAACCGTTACAAAGCAGAGCTGTTGAAGGGAACACCACCGATAAAGCTGCTCAAGGACCCGGGCAGCCTAAACAGGGCCTTGTAAAGGACCAGTCGGCGAAAGACCAAGTCCAACCCACAGAAGGAGAGTCGATTAGCAAAGGAAATACTTCGGCAACACTCGATCTCAAAGAACCAGAGTCTAAGGACCAAGGTTGCCGAAATCACAGAAAAATCTGTAATTTCACAGAATTTTGAGCGAATTTTCATCACAGAATCTGTGTCACAGAACACAGAATTTTGAAAAATTCACAGATTTCACAGAATTTTTGAATTTTGATTCGATTTCCAAAATAATGATTTTTAGAAAATACATAATTTAGATTTTTTTTTACCTTAATTTAAAAAAGTATGATGGGATATGTAATTTTGATTGATTTTGCCAAACTTAAATGTAAAAAGACCCAAATTATCATGAATTTTCTATGAAAATAAAGGAAAAAGCATCACAGAAAACCATCACAGAATTTTTGGGTAAAATCACAGAAATTCAGATTTTTTTTTCTCAAAAACACAGAATTTTTTTCGGCAACCTTGCTAAGGACCAGGGCCAATCTATGGACCAGGGACAAGACTCAGGGACAAACGAGATAAATGAGAATAGCCCCAGTAAATCCAATGCAGATTGCTCACCGGAAGGGACTAGGTTGTTGAACATGGGCCCACGCTTGGAACAAGATCAACTTAAACCAGGCCCGAGTGGAATGAGCAGTTTTAAAGGTAAAGTAAACATCAACAAACCTGCAAACAAAAAACTATCAAGAAACCCTAGCACATGGAGCAAACCAAAAGGAGAAAAGCAAACATGTGCAAATGGCAAAAAGCCGGTGCTTTGCCCCACCACCACGGGCAATAAACCACAAAAATGAACACCCTAAAATGTGTTCAGGCGAATCTTCATCATGCTGTAGGAGCCTCGAGTACACTACTTAGAAGATTCGTCTCCGAAAACCTGGACCTTGCCTTTATCCAGGAACCTTGGGTTAACAAGGGTAAGGTACAAGGGCTTTACACGCCGAATGGTAAGATTCTTTACGACGAAAGAAGCGCTCACCCAAGGGCTGCTTTACTAGTTAATAAAAGAATTAAATTTACTCCCTTTACAGAAATTATCGACGGAGACATCACGGCTATACGAATGGAAATACCGACACCGAAAGGTAAACACACGGTAAGTGTAGCCTCAGCGTATTTCCCGGGAGATAGCACCGATATACCCCCACCGATGGTAGTAGAATTCATGAGAAAATGCCGGGCACAAAACCAGCAGTTTCTCGTCTGCTGCGATGCTACCGCTCATCACACGCTGTGGGGAAGTACAGACATCAACAATAGACGTGAGTCTTTATTAGAGTTTCTTTCACAAAATCATATTGAAATATGTAACGAGGGAAACAAACCTACGTTCACAACGGCGAACAGACAAGAAGTCCTCGATTTAACTCTATGCACACCACTGCTTCTAGGGAAAATAAACAACTGGGAGGTGTCGGATGAAGAATCACTGTCTGATCACAGACATATTACATTCGACATAGTGGGAGGAGAAATAATCAGGGACGTTTATAGAGACCCTAGGAACACCAACTGGGATCTCTACAAACACACACTTGAAGTTTGTAAACCTTTGTTGGATGTGAAAATACGAACAACAAAGCAATTAGAGGAAGCTTCAAATAGTTTTACCAATAAGATCATATACGCTTTCGAAGCAAGCTGTCCACTGATGGAACGTGTTTCAAACAGAAGAGTTCCTTGGTGGAACAGACAACTAGAAAAGTTAAGGAAAAAAACAAGGAGACTTTTCAACAAAGCAAGAGCTGACTCAAACTGGGATGACTATCGTAAGTCCCTAACGGAGTACAATAAAAATATTCGTAAAGCTAAGAGAAGTAGTTCGAGGCACATGTGTGAATCCGTTCAATCTACGCCAGAAGCTGCCAGGCTCCAGAAAGTTCTATCTAAAGAACACTCAAATGGACTGGGTCAATTGAAGAAAAACAATGGGGAGTTCACTACAGACCCAGAAGAAACACTTCAATTACTACTAAGTACGCATTTCCCAGGATCCATTGAAGGGATAGAGATTGTAGACACTCCGGCTGGAAGACCCAGACGAAATGTCAGACGCGAGGAAGCTCTCCGCAAATCGCGCGCAATCTTTAAACCGTCAATGGTTGACTGGGCGATAAGTACATTCGAGCCATTTAAAGCTGCTGGTGAAGATGGAATTATACCAATCCAAATACAGCAAGCAAAACAAATGGTAACACCTGCCTTGGTAGAGATGTTCGTCGCCAGTATGACCCTCTGTCATATTCCCACTCAGTGGAAAAAGGTACGAGTTATCTTCATCCCGAAACCAGGGAAAAAAGATAAAACTCAACCAAAGGCATTCAGACCTATAAGTCTGACATCCATTATCTTGAAAATAATGGAGAAGATACTTGACGAGCACATTAAATCGCAGTATCTTAGCTCAAGTAAGCTAAATAATTTCCAGTTCGCTTACAAAAAAGGTATGTCAACGGTTACGGCCTTACATACTTTAACACAAAAACTAGAAAAGACCCTAGAGGCAAAAGAAATAGCACTCGCTTCTTTTCTAGACATTGAAGGGGCATTCGACAACGCATCTCACAGTTCAATCGAAACAGCTATGAAAAGACGAGGATGCCACTCGGCAATTGTTGACTGGACTAGTACCATGCTTATAAATAGAACCATCTATGCAAGCTTGGGAGGACTTACAATCAAAGCCACTCCAACAAAGGGATGTCCTCAAGGTGGGGTTCTATCACCGTTGTTGTGGTCATTGATCGTGGACGACCTCATAAACAAACTTGTATCAATGGGTTTCGAAGTTATTGGCTTTGCAGGCGACGTAGTAATAATAGTTCGGGGAAAATATGAGAATGTGTTGTCAAACAGAATGCAATCTGCACTTAACCTTCCAAAGCCGTTCGCTAAATATCCGTTTCGGGGAAATATGCGTTGTAATTTGATTTCGTTCTCCTGGCTGTAAATGTTAACCGATTTTGATGATATTATATTCATTGTGTAGGTAATTTATTCTAATTACTCAACATTTCAAAATAAAGTCGATATATATTACCAGGTTTTCAGAAACTGGTTCAGAAAGTTGAAAGTCCGAAAAATCAATTTTATTTTTAAAATATTCATAACTTCTGACAGCTTTTCTGTATTTAACTATTTCATTGATGTTTGAAATTGTCAAGAATCCATCTATCCGACAATGTATAGATATGTTGGGGTCCAATGAAAGTTTTTACCGCTATGACAGATCTTCCGGTAGAAAAAAGTCTTACTTTAAAAAAACGACATCCAGTTTTGGCTTTGCTTAGCTGTATTTCATTTCCACATGAACCGATTTTAAAAACTCAAATTTTAGTTTTTTGGCGTTAATTTGATCATTATTTTCACAGAACATACTTGGTCTGTCAAAACTACCAGTTCATCAGTATATTGGAATGATGATAAAGATGTTTGAAATGTGCGCTTCGGGTCATATTGACCCGAACGGCTTTGGAGGGTTAACTACGCACTATTCTGGTGCAGGGAAGAGGGACTGAACATTAACCCTTCCAAAACTACTGTGATAGCATTCACTACGAGACGAAAAACTGCACTAAAACCACTAACATTAGACGGGGAAGTGCTAAACTTCGAATCACAGGTGAAATATTTAGGCATCATACTAGATTCAAAGCTATCATGGAATCCGCAGATAGAGCATGTAATAGCCAAGGCTACAATAGCTCTATGGGTTTGCCTCAAAGGAGTAGGGAAAAAATGGGGACTAAGGCCGAAAATTATCCATTGGATATTTACAGCTATAATAAGACCCAAAATCTCGTATGCTTCTTTAGTGTGGTGGACCAAAACTGTGCAAGCTACGGCCCGGAAGAAACTAGCGAAGCTTCAAAGAATAGCAACCCTAGCTATAACTGGCGCTATGCGAAGCACATCAAACGAGGCTCTTAATGCACTACTAAATATACTGCCACTACATCAATTTATTGAGTTAGAGGCAGAACGTAGTGCCTTGAGACTCTCCAAAAACAAAACTCTCTATGAGGGGGATCTTACAGGACACCTTAAAATCCTAAAGATATTTAAAATAAACTCACTTATTGTGAAGAACGATGACTGGATGGAACCCGTTTTCAACCTAGACATACCATACAATGTAACTATCAATAATAGGGACGTGTGGGAGTCAGGTGGACCTGCGGTTCCTTCCGGATCAATAAAATTCTTTACTGATGGGTCTAAAATGGATAATAGAACTGGGGCAGGGGTGTACGGACCTAGACTCAGGATCTCAATTCCTATGGGAAACTGGCCAACAGTATTCCAAGCAGAACTTCAAGCAATTTTAGAGTGCACTTTAGCCTGTTTGAAAAGAGGATACAGGTACACAAGTATCTATATATTCTCTGATAGTCAGGCCGCTCTTCGAGCACTAAGTACCTTCACATGTCACTCCAAGCTAGTATGGGAGTGTATTGTTGCACTAAGAAACCTGGCCATACGGAACAGAGTATTTTTATTCTGGGTTCCAGGCCACTGCGGTATCCTAGGGAACGAAGAAGCAGACCAGCTAGCTAGGGAAGGATCTCAGGGCCTGTTAATTGGACCTGAACCTTGTAACGGTCCGTAGTAGGCAAAGTGGTAATGTCCGTAGAATCTCCAATTCATAATTTTAACGTGTATCATTTCAGCCTTAATGAGTGTGGATCTTTGTGTACTGGGATGGAAAATTTCGGTAAAATGGAAATTCCACCCATAAGGACTACGGAATAACTTATCGTTATTTTGACAGTCATCATGAGTTACCTAAGGTGACTTTTCGAGGAAAAGGGATAATGGAGTTTTCTTGGTGACTAAAAAGAAAACTGGAGGGCCTTAGCCATTTTGATACGGAAGTTGTTGAGTCGTTTTTTTGAGCAAGTTGCGAATAATAAAATTTATGCAAGGCGGTTAATCTACTGTCTTCATCAAAATTATACCCATTTAATTGTTCCACGGAAAAATTACGCGCGTGTCATCTATCGAGTGCCTGGTGAACCTGGAAGATACTGGCCTAGCTAATCGGATCCAAATTGAACCCCAATTCCGAGGTAGTTTACTGGCGGTAGCTCGTGTGCAGGTGCAAGGACTATTTTATCGGTAAGTTTCCATCTTAGTTACCTTAGGGATATTCTCATTAAGCATTGTGTATGTTCACTTTATGTTGCGGAATTCTACGGATATTACGGATAATTTCGCCAACACCACTTTGTGTAGTTTCCTTTGGAAGCCCACCCCTGGGAAGAAAGTCCGGGTTTTAAGCGACTTCAGCACATCAACTTTTATAGTTGTTGGCGCTTAAGTGCTGTAGTTGAGCTACGCAATTTTGCTAAGAAAAATTTCATTTCCTTTAGCACAAAGTGGGATTCAATCCTGGTTAAAATCAGTGGGTGTAGATTTTTCTGGAAGTTTATCGTCTTGTTTCGGCTTCGAATACCGAAGGAAAGCGAGACGGTACATTTGGCGCCCAACGAGTAGGCTTAGTTTGGATTTGTTTTCTTATAAGTAAAGTTTATTTTTTTATAGCGATTCAAATTTGAAATTCCAATAAGATTTGGTTTTTGATTCCGTTTCACATTTTTGCTCTGAAAGAGCTTTATTTCAGTATCAGCTGTTATAGTGTTGAAGCGGAGAAGCTGAGCGTAAGGCTTCAAATTCTAATTGAGATATTCATTTCGTTCCACATATTACTCAGTTATACCTAGAGAATAGTTCCGACATCATAGATCAGAGCTGATCAGGGAGAGTGAGTACCAACATATTGAGGTGGTTCATCGACTGTAAACACCTTCAGTTCAGTTCATTCCTGATCGCGTTCCGGTAAAGTCATCGCTCGACTCGTAGTTGTTAACGTGTTCGGTAAGATCGGTTTGATTGGTGATTATTTTATACGTTGCTGGAAATATTAGTGTATTTTGGAATATATTTTGATGATATCTTCGGTATATGTGATCTAGAAATAATTTTTGGTATTCAAAAGGTGTTTTTTTTAAATATTGGTGTAGTTTTAGAAAAAAAAACTGGTGAAACAGAATTGGAAGAATTGGTGTGTGAGTGTGTGTTGAGGGTGTGTATTTTACAGTAACCAAGGGTGTTATTTTGGAATTTTTCTTTCCAGTTCCTAATTGCAATAATTTAGCTCATTGTTGAATTTTGGATTGTGATTAAAAAAAAGTGCAACATTCGGGTACAGATTTATCACATTGGATCTAAACTTGGAGGTTCTGCCTGGTAAGTAATCAAACAAACATTAACTTGCTGTTTTTGCCGGTAGCATTATTCTTCCGACTTTCTTTTTTTTATTCTTCACCCATTGCACAAATACAGTTGAATAAAATCAACATGTCGATGGTGGTTGCAGATTTATTTCCTGAGCAGATCGATTACGAATGCTCTATCAGGAAAATTTCTAAATCGTTTAATGACGGATTGCGAATGAAAATTTTAAACCAAACGCTTATCAAGGAACAAAACGGCGATATAATTACTCCCAAAGCAGAGGTTCGTACAGATTTTGAGAAAGAAATCTGTATTTTACGTCAATATTTAGAGGATCTGATTCCTTGTTTAGATGAAGCGGTGGTTCTGAAGGATTTTGCGAAAGTTAAACCCTTTGTTTCCCAACTTTACCATTTACAACAGCGCGCTTCTAGAATCCTTTCCGACGACGACGTTTTAGTTCGCGATAGAGAAACGTTGTCCATTCAAATAAGTTGCCTTGCAGAGGACTTAGAACAGAGTTTTCCTGCGGAATTCGGTGCTAGTGCGTTAGATTTGAGTGATTCAGTTACAGTAGCGGACGAAAAGCTAGATAGAACGGTAGGTGATTTGGAAAAGCGCGTTAATCTTTTAATGAATAAATTTAATGATGACATTGTAGTGGAAGATGGTGATGAATTACCTCCTTACGATACTGTTCTCAGAACTCCGCTTCGTAATAATGGTGCTATCAGGAAAACAAGATTCTGTGCCAATTCTACGACATACGATAGAACGAGTGATAAACAAGATCAGGGTAGCTTTTTAACCGATGGATTGCGAGGTAGGAATGCTGCTTTCGTTGGGGGAGAAAATCAATCTCTTGTGACTGGGGAGGTGAGTAGGAACGAAGTCAATTCGCTTACTCAGAAACTAGAGCAATTAAGCAACTCCATTAACAACATCGAGAGCTTTCTAAGTCGTGAGGGCAGTCGTCCCCAAAGAAATGACGTTTCGCTGTCAAGTAATTCGGTTTCCTATCAATCGAGGTCTAATGGTAAACCTGTACACCAATGGAAATTGAGTTTTTCCGGAGAAGGGGGGTTAAGCGCAAATGATTTTCTGGACTCCGTTTCCATATTGCAAAATGCAGAAAAAGTCTCTGATCAGGATATGTTGTCCTCAGTTTTCCATCTCTTGCAAGGAGCTGCCTTGAGATGGTATCGCGAGAAATATTATGGTTTTCGTTCGTGGAGAGATTTCCAAAAAAAATTTAGAGATCAATATCTTCCGCCGCACTATGATGAGTTACTCCTCCAAGAAATAGATACGCGATTGCAAGGTGAAGAAGAGTCGTTTGCATCATACAATTCGGCAATGTCTTTATTATTTCGGTGGATTTCGGTTCCTTTCAGTGAAGTTCAACAGTTGTTTTACTTGCGCAAAAACCTTAACCAATTTTACTTTGAGAAAGTAGTTACGCATGATCCAAGAACTGTTCAGGAATTGGTAGATCTTTGCAGGAAAATTGAGTCTGCTAAGTTTTTAATGGATAGGCGAAAGTTCGTCCGAAGAATGCCATTTTCGTGTTTACTTGAACCTTCTCTTTCGGCTCCTAGTCGTTCTCGAGCGTTGAATGTACTTGACGAGCATGTCAAAGAAAGTTTGGATGAAGGAAATACAGCAGTTAACTATGAATTAGATTATTTGAGGCATGCAAAGCATACCTCACTTAAGGTCGATAAGGCTACTTCTACTTCGTCAGGTGCCGAACAGCCTTCAGTTAGGATCCGAAATTGCTGGAACTGTGGGTCCAACGAGCACTTTTTGCAGCAATGTCCTCTTCCTCGCGAGTGTCTCATTTGCTACAAATGTGGTCAAAAAGACACTACGGTCAAGAATTGTCCCAATAAAGAACAGCATCGGTCGGACCCGGGAAACGAGCAAGCGAAATTGCAGTAACTGAGGATTGCTGTAGTTTCGCTTGTGAGCCTTTTCCCCACCATAATTCCTCGGATTATCACATTCCAGCTTCTTATTCCGTTGAACAAGTTCCAACTTTTAGCAACTCGCTACCGGTTTCGAAATCAGTTTTCCAGAATACAGATAACGAAAACATCGATTGTGACTTAGACTCATTGAGTGATGATTCCTGTATATCCATTCCCCAATTTTTGTATGAAGTGCCGGATTCTGGAGTATGTTCTATTTCGATTGGGGCAAACGGGGATGAACGTCCGTATTTATCCGTCAAAGTTTTTGGCAAGTCGTTTTTTGGATTGCTTGATTCGGGTGCTAGCGTGGCCATAGCAGGTGCACATGAGGACTGGCGTTTGAAACAGCTTGAACTTCAAGAATTTCCATCAAATTTAGTGGTCGCAACAGCGGATGGTACCAAGCATCGGTCTAGTTCGTTTTTGAATGTTCCATTTGAAGTTGATGGTGTTGTAAGAGTCCTTCCTGTCCACTTGGTTCCATCAATAGCAAAGCCGCTTATACTAGGTATCAATTTTTGGAATGCCTTCGGTATCCGACCGTGTTTTTGTGATACTCTGTCCGTGGAAGATCCTATACCACATTCAGTCAAACCGAAGAATCTATCAAAACTACAACAAGGAAATTTAGATCTAACTATCGGCCTTTTTCCTTTCACTGTTGAAGGAAAACTGGGTAGAACTACCATAATTGAGCACGAGATCGATACTGGAGATGCCAGACCGATTAAACAAAGGTACTATCCGGTTTCAAATCATCGCCTTAAATTGATGCACCAAGAGCTGGACAGGATGCTTAGCTTAGGTGTTGTTGAAGCTTCGTCTAGTTCCTGGAATAATCCGATTGTTTGTGTGCCTAAGAAAAATGGCAAAGTTCGACTGTGCCTTGACTCACGTAAACTTAATGAAGTGACCAGAAAAGACGCTTTTCCTCTGCCGTATATCGAAGACATTTTCAGTAAGATTGAAGGAACCAAATATCTTTCGACCATTGACCTGAGTGATAGTTTCTGGCAAATACCTTTGAAGGAGTCGGACCGTTGCAAGACAGCCTTTACCATTCCCGGTAGAGGTTTATTCCAATTTAAGGTCATGGCCTTTGGGCTAACCAATGCACCTGCTTGTATGAGCCGTGCTGTTTCGAAAATCTTAGGTCACGACCTGCAGCCGAAAGTTTGGTACTCCGGAAATCACGATAACGGATAACGGTAAACAGTTTATTTCGCAATGCTTCCTCAATCTTTTAGCTCAGTATAAAATCAAACATTGGAAAAATTCATTTTATCACCCGCAGTTTAATCCTACAGAGCGCACAAATCAAATAATTGGGACCTCTATAAGAAGCCTGCTTCAATCAGACCAGCGAGAATGGGATAAATATTTACAAGAAATTGTTTGTGCCATAAACACCTCGACACATGAATCGACTAAGTTCACCCCTTATTATTTAAACTTTGGCTGTGAAATGAGAACAGATAATTCTTTAAATAAATCAACAGATAATTCGGACCCCATGAAAGCATTAGAAAAATTGAATGAAATTAGAGAGATCGTTAAAACTAATATAGCTAAAGCCTACACTACAAATAAAAATCGATATGATCTCAGGGCTCGACCAACATCGTATGCTGAAGGTGACATAGTTTGGCGTAAAAACTTTGCTTTATCGGATGCTGCTAAGGGATATTCATCAAAATTAGGCCCTTCGTTTATCAAATGCGTGGTTATTAAAAAACTGGGGTCGAGCTCGTATAAGCTCAAGGATCTAGAGAGCCAGAAACTTGGAGTATATAGTACCGAACATATGAAGCGTGATTGATTTGTGGTATTCATAATAGTTTTTTTTCCTATTTAGCCTTGCAAATAATTTTTCATTTTAAATGGTGCAGGGTAAATTTAAGAATTAGGAATAAGATTGAATAGTTTTAGGAATCAAATATTTAAGTAAATAATTAAGTAAAGTAAATAATTAAGTAAAAATAGCAACGTAATCATAAAACTAAGTTAATTATTTAATAGCATTATTAAAGTTTGGTACTGAACCTTTATGCATCTCGCTGGAGACCTGAGTTTTTTAACGCTGACGGTCAGTAGCTTCTGAAGTGAAATTGAGTTGTAGCTTTCGGGCAATGATCAAATATGACCCCGAGGTGCATTAGGGGTTTGGGGGCCTCCTGTTCAGCCGATTTCTATTTGGAACGGGGAATGAAACAATGCTTTTAAAAAAATCACAATCACTTTAATTGCGGATTTTGTACCCGCGGGATGCTTCTTGCACGTGGTAATGGTTTTTTTTGGT
The DNA here is from genome assembly GCF_029784155.1 of Uranotaenia lowii. Lineage (NCBI taxonomy): Eukaryota > Metazoa > Arthropoda > Insecta > Diptera > Culicidae > Uranotaenia > Uranotaenia lowii. The sequence continues at coordinate 24,352 of NW_026598718.1, forward strand.
AAAACTGTGTGGCACATCTAAGTACCTAGCTTCCTGTTCAGGAGTGGTGTTCCAAAGAATTCTTAAGAAATTGGCAAGGCGCATACATTATAAAAACTTTGTTTTTACATTGTAAAAACCTTGTTTTTATCTTGAATGAGGGGGTAGTGTAACGGTCCGTAGTAGGCAAAGTGGTAATGTCCGTAGAATCTCCAATTCATAATTTTAACGTGTATCATTTCAGCCTTAATGAGTGTGGATCTTTGTGTACTGGGATGGAAAATTTCGGTAAAATGGAAATTCCACCCATAAGGACTACGGAATAACTTATCGTTATTTTGACAGTCATCATGAGTTACCTAAGGTGACTTTTCGAGGAAAAGGGATAATGGAGTTTTCTTGGTGACTAAAAAGAAAACTGGAGGGCCTTAGCCATTTTGATACGGAAGTTGTTGAGTCGTTTTTTTGAGCAAGTTGCGAATAATAAAATTTATGCAAGGCGGTTAATCTACTGTCTTCATCAAAATTATACCCATTTAATTGTTCCACGGAAAAATTACGCGCGTGTCATCTATCGAGTGCCTGGTGAACCTGGAAGATACTGGCCTAGCTAATCGGATCCAAATTGAACCCCAATTCCGAGGTAGTTTACTGGCGGTAGCTCGTGTGC
>NW_026598719.1:0-25000 GCF_029784155.1 Uranotaenia lowii
AGTGAATTTTGCTATTTTTCGAAAAAATACTTTTTTCTGGTCCAACCGCTTTACGGTATTTGTAGTTGAGTGATTAGACCTCAAATCTTTTAAACGCATTTTTTTATTTCCTTTTTTGCAGTGAATCTTGTCATTTACAAAAATCCAGATTTTTCAAGCCGTAAAAACAATTTTTGTGTCCAACTTACACTTGGATTTATTATTTTGTTGATCTGATGAATCGTATGTCTTCAGGAATTTGAATAAATACAAACTGGAATACCAACTCGTGTCAATTTGGTAAAGATTTCATCATCTGGCTAAAGCCTTGGCTCACTTTTTTTTTTAAAAGAGGTGATCTTTTTTTTATAAAAAAAATCTTTTTTACAATATTTCTTGATTGATTGATTGTTTGATTAGAGAGACTTTAAACTTAAAAGTTCATTCATCTCTATATATCTAATATTTCTTAAATGTGCTTATTGTTTTTCACATTTTTCGAACTCTATTGAGCCTTTTAATGATTAATTTGGCTTTATTGTGATAACTTTGAGATTTTTTTCAAATCCGCAAAATATTGATCTGTTCATCAAGATAACAAAACTGTGCAAAATTTTATTTCGATTGGACCACTCTAAAACTCCCAACCCTTGAATGCCTTGAATGTGAAATTTTTTTGCAAACAAGGTGGAAATTTATATTGAACAAATTATTGTTAATTCTGGCAACACTGTAAAAATCTTAAAACATAATCGAAGTATAGATTTGAAGCTGAAAAACAACTTATTAGAAGACAACAAGTAGTTATGGACTAAGCGAAAACAGTTTTAGACTTTTTTTGTTTATATTTTTCAATACCTTTTCTATGAGGATATGTGAGAAATCAGAAAATCAAACAAAAGTATCTGCATGTTTATTTTCTAAGCTATAGTTATTTTTTTAACTTCGAACAACTTTCTCCTGAACGAACCTTAAAAATGAAACATTCAAGAATGTTTGAAGTGTTTCAAAAAAATATTAAATCTACTATGGCCAAATAAAGGCTTACTGCTGCATTTTAATGTTCTACATACAATATGAAGCCATAGTCATCAGAATAAAGGAACCTCTTTCAAATGACTAACGTTTAAACGATTGATAGTTCAATTGTTAAATAGTTGAGCTGCTGGTTCTGCTCTTTTGCGTTTTTTTTCTATTTTCAGTACGATCTGGGCACTGTTTTCCTGTGTATTTTTTGTAAAAATCATGTCTTACAACTATCTTTTACAATAACATTTAGTCGTTTACGTATCCGTTGTCGTTTTTGCAAAATTTTGGATTTTTTTGGGGGTTCAGATCTAAAATTTAAAAAAAAATTTGTAACGTACACATTATGTAGAATCGTTGCTTGTTAAGATAAAATAATCTTGTGGTGAGTTCTACTTTTATTGAATTTCCGTTCATCATTACTAATTTGAAGCTTTCTAATCATAATTTGGCCTTTCATTCCAACTGTGTTTGTGGTTGGATAGGAACATTATCATATTCGATATTCGAATATTCGATCTAGTATTAAAGCTGTTCCAAGAGCAGCTTTATTGTTCTTTGGGCAATATTCAATATCTGGCAGTACTATAGAACTGTATAGTTTAAATTGAAAAAAGTTGACGAATAGCTTAAAATAAAAAATTATGTTCATCGTAGATACCAAACAATTGAGAAAAGTGGTGAAACACTTCCCGACAATATGATTTTGCTGTTAGCTTCCCATTGAAGAAATCCCTGTTACTGCGTGCGATAAAATGGTTTGAAATGTTCTACAAAGTTGTTCCTCATGTTTAAATCTTTACATCACAAAGTTTGTGTTGTTCTGCAAGATTGCCAGATTTAGTTATGATTTTTTTTTGAAAATTTTCACTTTTCCCATACATAATTTTCACTTTTTCCATACATAATTTTCACTTTTTCCATACAAATTTGAAGGATCGCCTTAGAGTTTTCCGAATGAGCTGAAATTTTACCAGTATTGTTGTATCATTTATTGGGTCTATATTAGATTGGGGGGTGAGAGCTAGGTTTCAAGAATGTTTGAAAATAAGGGCCACCTTAAGGAACTTTCTTGACGATCAGTCTCACCCAGCAGATTCTAAAAAATCTCAAATCGACTTACTTTCAAATATTACTTCTGAATCCCATTGCTCAAAATTCAAGTACTTCAAGTAAGTCTGAAAGAAATGGCGGATAAGTTTTAAGATGTTTTTCCAATATGAAATATGATGAATGTGTTACGAATCTTCAACAGCGATTTTCTTTGAAAAAGACAAGTAGCTAAGGTTACAAAGCTTAGATTTTTTTTCTCAATTTTGTTTTGACAGTTCTCTTTAGTGTGCTTGCCAGAAAAAAATATTCGAAAAGGTTTGGTTTGAAGGTTCGAATTTGTTTACAAATTTTGTGGGGTAGCTTGTACTGTACGTCGGTTTTTTGTGGAATAACTTCGCAAAGGGGACTGGGCGAATATGTATGAAACTTGGTTTGCTCTTGGATGTGCAATACACGGTTTGAAAAATCTTGAAGTGATGAGAAAAATCACTATGGGGCCAAAAAAATCTAACGTAGGACAAAAAAGTTATGAAGTGAAGAAGTTGCGTTTCTTTATTCATCGGTCTTATCGGTGTAAAGTGGTGTCCTTTTTAATAAGAACATCCTAACACCTTGTGAAGCAAATACGAGATATCTCGTTTTTATAACTTCCTTTTGGTGTCATATATTTATAATTAAAATTCAATTAACATACATTTTAAAGTTAAACTATGTTCTACGAAACTCATCACGACACTTTCAGTAATTTAAATCTTCTCATTTTTTTTTTAATTCCGTTACGTTGATATAGAACGCCAAATTTCAGTGTTTCACGACTTAGATTTCGTCGCGGTCCTTAATTTGTTAAGATTATGAAATTTTTATAGACGGATAGAAAGTTAGATGAAATAAAAGATGGTGAAAATGAACGGGTAGAATTTATTTAGAAGCATTATCATCACATACCAATTTTTTTCGGCACGGGCCTACTACTATAAAGAGGGAGATATACATAGATGAATCGCATCTACATTAGAAGGCCAAGCGTGGTTCGCCCCACGAGCGAAAACTTTCATTAAGAACGTACAAAAAGATGGTATGTGATCGCTCAGACTGTCTTTATAGTGGTAAGCCCGTGCTGAACAAAAATTTGGTATGTGATAAGTTGTTCCATTTTAGGGAAAAAAAAATTGGGAAATGGTCCATTCTGGGATAAAAATTTCTGATGAATGGTACATTCTGGGATTTTCTTCAGGGAATTGGTTCATTCTGGGAAAAAATCACTCTGGACAAAAGTTTTCGAATAAATGGAATATAACCATGTATGTATGTCATCGTACCTTCTGCATATAATTCGAGCATATACTTGTGGTGATTGTGAAGGGTGAACGCACCAAAGCCGACAACAATAAGTTTGGTAGAAGAAAATTCAAAAAAGTTCAACAGTTATGACTGTTTCATGCAGTAAACAATTTCATTTTTTTTTCACTGTATTTAGCAAACTATATTTCGGAAATCCTTTCAAAGAGTTTGTTGTGAAATGCATTCAGTTGTACGTAGCCAGGTTATAAAGCATTTATGATATTAGAATGGAACACTAGTATCCAGTTATGGTAAATGCTTTAAAGATGCGTATTTTAACCCATATTTATGCCCTCATTTGAACGCGCACAGCATAGTTTGATGAATTAGTAAAAAAAACGTAATAAATTCCAGCAATTGGGAATGACAAAACAGCCGCCATACCAATTCGTCAGAGAACACCGCCAAATGATGGCATAGCCAGTGGCAAAGATTGCGATCGAAATTAACATTTTCCCATTTTTTCTTCTCTTCTCCCTGTACTTTCAGGAGTAACAATGCGCGAGAAAAAAGGAGGTGCCCTGCAGAAGCTTAAAAAGCGACTATCACACAGCTTTGGACGATTATGTAAGTAGCTACCTTTAAATAAAGTGGTTTGAAAAAAAAAACCAGAAAAAAAAATGCGAGACCGGTCGGAGTAAAACATACAGGAAGCTCTTTTGGAGATTGCCGACAGAAGAACATTTGGGGCTTTTTGTTTCTAGTTTGTGACTGTGAATCGGTCGGTGGTGATGCGAGATCAGCTCAAGTGGAGTAATGGTAGCGATTTATTATATGCCAGGGACGGCCAATACCCTCTTGCTTTGGGGGAGCATAGGCCAACCAAAAAAAAACGCTCTCATTCGAGGAGATTTGGTAGCGGTTAGTTTGGGACCGAACCGACCGATGAGTAATTTATGTGAGCTGCGTTTCATGCTTATCAAATAAATTGTGGGAATTTGGCAAGTGTTGTTGGTAGCTCGATTGCCATAAATTCAGTTTGGAAAAAAATCTATTAAAATTAAATTTTACAAAAAAGAAGTAACGACAGCAACAGGAGTAATCATTGCCTTCAATTGAAACACATGCGAAACAAGAAGCATCTAAACTAATTTGTATGATATTGGAACCGTAAGGTGGGAGTATTTTAAATAATCAAATGATAGCTCAGTACTACCACATATTTCGATTTCATTGAATTTTTGATAATCGAATCTTCGTGTGTTCATACCTTAAATATTCTGAATTAAATTAAAAAAAAAAAGATTTATTTTTGCTAGCTATCATGAATCGGATCCTTTTAGGCTCTTACAACGTTTGTAAAATAAACGAAATAATAACAAAAAAAACCTCTTACGCTGACTCGTATTACGTAGCACGCTCCCACTCCTTATATCTTATGCAAGGAAAAAGAAAAAGGATTTGTATCCCCCAAAAAACCAGCTAACATGAGCCTAAGCCCTGTCATCCGTCTTTGACACCCGTTTCCTACACAAACAGTATAAGAGAATCAGCCGGAAACAACAACGAACGGCGGCAGCTAGCCATATTGAGTGTGGCTTTTGCACCATCCGGATTTCTGCGTACGGCGAATGGCTGGTGGTTTTCAGAAAATCCTTCTCTTCTTCTCGGGAAGAATTTAGGTGAAGAATCCCAGAGCCGAGACTGGAATGCACCCCGGCTTTGGAGGCTGGAACTTCTTCATTTCAATGGAGGAAAATTTGGTGAAAACGGGTGAGAGTTACTAGGAAACTTAGGTTGGAACATAAGAACAGGAGGAACATGACAGTGAATACCATCCTTGATGTACAATAGGTACACAACATGCCATGTTATGCCGGATCACGTATCAGGTACCAACAACACTCACTCTTTTCGCTGTTCCGTAATTACTACGGCTCAAGTCAACGCAACGGTCTAGAATTGAGAGGTACACGGAAATACATTAGTGCTTCCAACGCGTTTTTCGTCTTCATTATGTGTTTCCCCTTCCTTTAGTGATGTGATGTTTCTGTGTTCATGGAGACCTACTTAAAGGTGCTGTAGGGAGGCTGCCCAAGTAACAATTTTAGCTTTATTATGGTCAGCAAAATATCGTTTGGACTATAGCATTAATCTTCATAAAAAGCTAAAGCGCATTCTATAACATCACCTGGACTCTAATAAAGCCAAAATCAGGCTATTTGGCCCTACCCTAGAAACGTCATCAAGACATATAATTGTTGGTCATCAATTTTGGTCACCAAAGCTTTTAAAAAGCTATTATAAAACATGTTAGAAATTTTTGTTTTTTTTCGGTTCTGTCAGTTCTCGGAGTTTTTTTTTATTTTTCCCAGCAACCATAATGGTTGATGAATGATGATTGCATTATTCAGATATGATCTGGTAAAATTAATAGCTAAAAAAACCAATGTTTTAACCATATATTGAGCTTCTTTTCTACTGCCAGTCAAGATTTTAGGTAAAATGTATATGAAATAGTATCTTAAAATAAATGCGCCTCGTCAAATCTGATGGTCAATCATGATGGAATTGATGGAAAAAGACCTGAAAATTTTTTTTCCAATGCTTGCATTGTGAATCCATCAACATGGCGTCATTTTGTGCCCTTCGATTTTGCAACCAACATGGCGTGAGTCAATTCATAGTTTTATTATGGTTTAATGATGACCCCAAAAAAAGCTACGATTTGACGTTTCTCTCGCAAGCCAACCAATTACACGCTAAGTTTGAGTTCCTCATTTCTGAGTTGTTAATCATTAGTACAGTAAATGAGGACAGACTTTTTGAATGAAAAGGGATTGGTTTTGAATGACCCGTGGAATAAATCATGAGTTGAAGTCAAATTTCGTTGTCTGACGCCATCTTGAAATCCAAGATGGCGGCTTCCGCTGAACTTTAAAATGGTGTAAATGACTTGAAATCGCATGAAACCCCAACAAAATGGGTATCGGGTGAAAGGGATTAACGAGTAGAAGTTGAATTTCGCTATCAGACGCCATCTTGAAATCCAAGATGGCGGCATCCGCTCAACTTTTAATGCTTAATGCTGACAAAAAGTCGCATTAAACCACCTCTATATGGGTATTGGGTGAAAGGGCTAAACTAGAAGTCGATTTTTTTCTTTCCGACGCCATCTTGAAATCCAAGATGGCAGCTTCCACTGAATTTAAAATACTGTTCAATGAAAATCGCTTGAACACAACTTTTTTCACGTAATACTACATTAAAACTACTATTTTAAGACAATTTAGATCATTTTAAATCACTTTTATTATTTTTTCATTATGTTTCTAATGCATTTAGCACTTTTCTTGTTTTGTTTATAGTTTTTGTTTTTTTTTGCCATTTATGTAATTCTATTATTTCTATCATGCTATTATGTTTAAATTGTATTGGTCTTATTCTTGCGAAAACTATAGGGTTATGTTGTTTCTGTTAACCGTCTGATTTAGGCACATGTACCAAATTCGATGTTGTCAAAATCGAATGTTGCCAAAAACGAACGGGGTCTGTATTGTGGTGGTTTTTGTGTTACAGATTTTCAGAGAAACGCGAAAACAGATATTTGACTTCTATCATTTAGCCTTAGCACCCAATACAAAATATTTGGGAGTTTCATGCTATTTTCATTCATTTACAGTATTTTTAAGTTCAGCTGAAGCCACCATCTTGGATTTCTAGATAGCGTCAGAATGCAAAAATAAACTTTTTATAGCTTATCCCAATTGACAAACACCCATATTTTGGAGGTTTCATGCGATATTCAATGATTTAGAGCATTTTTAAAGTTTATAGAAAGCTGCCATCTTGGATTTCAAGATGGCGTAAGATAGCAATATTCGACTTCTACTCGACTCGACTTCTACCTTCCACCCACTACCACCTGGGTTTCATGTCACTTTAAGTCATTTACTACATTTTAAAGTTTAGCGGAAGCCGCCATCTTGGATTTCAAGATGGCGTCAGATGGCGAAATTCAACTTCTACCGGTTGATTTCTTTCAACTTATACCCCTATAATATAGGTTTAATGCGATTTTCAGTCATTTACAGTATTTTCAAGTTGAGTGGTAGCCGCCATCTTGGATTTAAGATGGCGACGGGCAACGAAATTTGACTTCTACTTTTATTCTACTCTCTTATTACTTTCACCTAATAACCATATTGTGAAGGTTTCACGATATTTTCAGTAATTTACAGCTTTGAAAATAAAAGCGGAAGCCGCCATCTTGAATTAATGATGGCGTCAAGCAACAATTTTTTTTCCTACTATTTGGGCCCTTTCACTCAATACTCATATTGTAAAGATATTCATACCACTTTCGGTGATTTCAAGTTTTCAAAGATGTATTTTTTTAATTTTAACTCAAAACCAACACGCATAACTTACCAAAAATGTGTAAAAATGGGAGTTCCAATTCAAATATGTGCTATCTAATCTGAGCGTGTCCTGTTTTGACATCTTGATCGAGAACTGTCACTAAGTTTTATGGCGGTTTAATAATCATGCACTGAGAGCTATTATAAAACATGCAAAAGAAAGCTTGGAGCAAACTTCTAGTTATGTGTTTTATTATAGTTTAAAAAAAGCATTCACAACTCTTTCAAAATAACTAAAACAGCATGTTTAATAAAAGTTTTATTAGCGTTTTCAAAACCATCTGCAAACATATGGTCGAAAAAAAATTATAAGCATTCTGCATGACCATAATAAAACCGCCATAAAACGAGCTGCACAAAAAAATGCCATAATTAAACCATGATAAAACTTCCTAATGCTAGTTGGCATAATCTGTGTTACTTGGGCTCTTATTCTGGACCCTTGAAAGAGAATGGCTTCGTGTCAATGAATTTTTAATCTTATTTCGGTACATGGACTCAGTTTTTTTTCGATGTAAATTATAGAGTACATTTTTAAACAACAATAATTAACGCTGAAAATTTCACTGTACTTCTTGGTCGGTGATCCCGCAAAAACTCAATTGAGAGTTGTAACTTTCAGTTAGGGAAAACAGTTAAAGAGTGTTTAAAAATTGAAGAATTCAATTATTGAAATCCTGACGAATGAGTTCTACTCCACGAAACTTAACCTTGTTTCAAAACAACTATAACAAGATCACAACTCACATCAAGAAATATTTACAAACACAAACGAAAACAATGTATGTAACAGCATTTTCTGGAAAACTTTTTTGTGGGTAGACATCAGTCAGAACTTTCGTTATAGACTTTCGCAATTTTGTTAATTTGTCAATACCATACAAATTAATATTTAATTTTATGAAGAATTTACTCACAGTTAGGTATGTTTGTTAATCAGTTTATCTGCTTTACAGTGAAAACTGGTGTCCTTTTTAGTAACAACTCTTTAAGATTATGAAATCTTATAAACGGATAGAAAGTTAGAAGAAATGAAAGTTGGTGAAAATGAGCGTGTAGCATTTTATTTAGAAGCATTATCATCACATACAAAATTTTTGTTGAGCACGGGCCTGCTACTAGATATACAGATACAGATAGAATATTTATAATTTCTTCAGCAAAGAAAAGCTTATAGTGCAGAGAAATAATTTTTCTAAAAATTATCAAGCTTATTTAACATATCCTTTCCACAATCCAGAAGTTTGAGGCTGAATTCAACTAAAATTTATGTAGCCGAAAATTTTGATCTTCAAAAACTATGCTACTGATAACTTGTAGAATTTTCAAAATTGATGACATCAAGTGAACGTGTCTTCAGAACTTTATGCATCTGTAAAATTCAAAAATCTCATTTTATGTAACATGTGATTCTTCTGTATTGTGCGTTCAATTGAATGAAGAATGAAATTCAATACATTGTAGATTATTCAGCAATGCTTGCTAAAGCTTAGATTACTAGAAAAAAAATCTTTGGCTTGACTCATATAAACCTATGATAATGTGATTTTGTAGCCTTCATTGAAAATTCGTAGCAAATAATAAAGAAAAAATACTTTTTAACTGGCAAAATCAGCTCAAGAATACTTTTAATGTTTCGAAACAAAAATGAATATTAATAAATCAATGGTGAATAACCCTTAACCAAAAATAAAAAAAGTCCGTTACTGAAACCTAGTTCAAAATTTGTGTGCGTTTTGGCCGCAGGCTTGATATTTTAATTGTGTGCAAAGACTCAAAGTTTTACTTTTTTCTTTTATAAAAACATACAAGTTAATTATCAAAAACTACTGCTTCGAGTTTGAAAAGCTGTAAAACTTTAAATTGTTATTCTCTATTCTTAGTTTTGGAATTTTGTATTAAAAAAATCATTGTTTATTGAGCAAGCTTTTCAGATTTTTTTTTCTGAAAAAGAGCCAATAAAAAACACCCGAAAAATTATTTTTACCATGGCACATCAGCGGGCGTTCAAATCTTATCTCACAATTCCAAAAAGTGCATGCGAATATATTTAGCTCAAAACAAGTTAAGAAATTGAAATTTCGTTGAAATTGTGAATAATCCATGAAAAAGCAGGTCCTCCTTTTTCCTCGATATCAGGGCAACTGGACCTTTCTGGGAATTTTCCATTTTTTTTTTTTGAAAGTTCGGGCTTGGCTGGTTAAACCCGAGCAATCTGTAATGTTGATGAGGTATCTATATTCAGATACATAAAAATTATCGTTTTCAGTTCATATACATAGGATAGGATAGAGGTTGTTTTTTCATTATTTTTATGTTGTTAAGCATCAAACTTGAAACTTGTAATTTTGTAAATTTCAACTGATCAAGAATCATACGGGGCATAAAAGTTATTGCGAGTCCTCAGAATATAAAATGCAAAATTAAATTTTGATCTCAACGCTGATGCTTCAAAAACAGTGAAAAGCAATATAATGTTAAAATAGGCTTCAAAAACTGTTATTTTGTCATTTGGGGCTTTCCACTTGTCCCTACAGCGGATTCAATTTGTTTTTTTTCTCGACCTGAGAATATCCGTATGCCAGGTCACAAAACTCAATTATCGGTTTAACACGATTTAAAAAATATTTTATTCAAAAATATATTTATATTATGTTTGTGGTGAGCTAAAGAGTCGTAGGTTGCCGACCTATGCCCTATACGAATCTACCACTTCATAGTAGTTGGCCCGTGCTGAACATAACTTTGGTAGGGAAGAGTGGGGTATCATGGGCCACTTTTTTCTTTGCTCCATAACTTCTTATAAAAGATAAAATGAAAAAGATAAATTGTATTGTTCTCTACATTTCTAACATTTCATAAGGCAATTTTAATTTTTTTATTAAATTTATATCACCGATTTCTGACTGTTCTAAAAAAGTATCTTTTTTGGGATTTGGAAAAATGGTGGGGAATTGTGGGCCACCAAATCTAAAATGACCAAATAACATACAAAGTTCATGAGTTGACCCAAAACGTTATCATTCTTTTAGTTATTTTAAAACAATTCCAGGCGAGTAAATTAAAAAGAGAGTTGTGTATGATTGAATAGATTAAAAAACCTGGCTCACGAATGTTTTGGCAAAATTATTTAAATAAGATTTATGATCGCCTCTATCGCACTGAATAATATTTACAGATTATTTTTCAAAACTCTTCATTTGGCATAAGAAATCTTGTATTTTAAGCTATGAGTGAGCATAAAAACACCTAAATATAGGTGGCCCACGATACCCAATATTATGTGGCCCATGACTGCCCACAAGAGATGATTTGCAAATTTATTGCGTTTGAGTCATTAATCATGAAAAATTCCTTTTGCATGTGAAAAAGCAAGACAAACCAAAGATCATAAAGCATATAACCATATTTTTATTATGAACTTTAGATTTCCCAGCGATGCAATTTGCGGGTGCTTATTTAATTTTGTAATTGAATATTTTTGGCTAGTTAAGTAAAAGAAGCATATCACGCGTACTCAAGTGAACATCATATAGAAAAATACGCTTAGGCAAAGCAATGTTAGTTGGATTGAGATTTTTTTGAGCAAGCTTTATAAAATTAATCATGAGAGGTTTTTTAGAAGCCTAAAATATAATTTAAAATCTGTCGATGAGTTTTGATGAAATTTTATTTGTCAATTGCTAGGTTTTTATATAAAATTGCCCGTATTCTTCAGGCCCGGATATTTACGTGTATAAAAAATTCTGGCAACCCTACGATAAACTAACTAACCTTCCAAAGCTGTTCGTAATTCAGCAAAGCTGTTCATAATCGTTATTCCGGTATAAGTACTGAAGAACTGAGAGTTTTAGAGACTAAGTATGTTCTATGACAATTATGTATAATCAAATTAACGTGAAAAATTTCAAGTTTGAGTTTTGAAAATCGGTTCATTAGTTTATGAAATACAGCGAAGTTAAAAGTCTTTTTCTTAAGTAAGACTTTTTTTCTGCTGGATTAATGCTGGATAAATATAAAAGATTTTTCTCCTGGAAGATTCGAGATAGCGGTCAAAACTTCAATTGGACCTCAACATATTTATACATCGTTAGAAAGATTTATTCTTGACATTTCCAAAAATCAATAGAACACAGAATATAACAAAGCTGTCAAAAAATCTAGATATTTTTAAAATAAAATTGTTTTCCTGGACTTTTTTTTGACATTCGGAACAAATTTCTGATTACCTGGTAAAACATATCGACTTTATTTTAAAATATTGAAAATTACCTACCCAATGAATCTAAAACCAACAAAATCAGTTAACATTTTCGGCCAGCTTGTCACGTCAGTTACCTTCAGATCTGCCATAATCACTCCTGTTTCCTGTTTTTTAGAACTCGTTGTAGAGTTAATATTTTAAACAACAAATTTTTCATTGTTGGTTGTATATCATGTTCGACTTCGACGAGATTTTAATATAAATTTATATGTATGTATGTATGTATGTATGTCTACCACCCAGGTAGCAAGGCGCAGCCAGTAGCAGCGAGCAACTTTTGCTTTGTAACTTGTTCAAGATTCATCAACTTGATGAGCTCAAAATGCCTTTGAATGGACTGTTCCAAGGGATAAGAAATGCAAACAGAAGCATTCACATGTCTAAATAGGGATAGGATTGAGTTGTCTCCATCGAAAGAACATTTCAAACTTATCGAGCGTCTGAGTCAAGCCATTACACTGCAAAGCGCTCAGCTGGGTGGGGAGACGGACCCGTCCTCAATCCACGACCCCGTGCTGGTGAAGTAGCCCAATGCTCTCCTCAAGAATCGCTTCAATCGGATGTCCGGATGGATCCCCCAATACCCCGAAATACAATTATTTGAATAAAGTAATCATATAATGATAAATAAATAAGACTAAAACTACTATCACTACTACTTCTATTACTACTACTATTACTATTACTACTACTACTATTACTATTACTACTACTATTACTACTGCTATAACAACTTATTCTCCTTCAATTAAATTGGTAACGAGATTTTAATATAAATTTATACAACAAAAAATCTTTTGACTTTGACATTTTCTTTTCGAAATGACTACGGCAATGATTCTGATCTTTTGAAATTTTTGTTGCAGAATTTCAATTGCAGGCCAGTGAAATTTTCCAATTAACGAATTTTTATTTTCTCTTCATTGTAAATAAAAATGAGATTTTTTTCTGGACGAATTCTTCGATTATATGTTTTCTTTCTTCGTTTTATGAAAAAAAAAATTGATACATCGTTTAACGTGTTTTAATTTTCCATTTTGAGTTTCTGCTGAAAATTTGATAAAGTTAATTATTTCCACAATTTTAACCAAAAACGGTGAAGTTTTACCATCTCAATCCCACCTTTTTTCAAAATTTTTTTCAACTCTATTTTATTTGTTTCTATTTTAGAGACCCTCTCGTATCCGCTTTTTCTTAAGATAGGCCTACACGGGTCTACATTTTCCATCATTTTAAAAGATTATATAATATTAAAAAATTTTAAAAGTTTGGTAGCGTTTAATTCTTTTACGTTAATTTACGTTAATTTAAAATAAATGCTCAAAAAAGGTTAAATGTTAACACAATTTCGAAATTTTACATTCGTTTCTATTCAGAAATTTATTCAGGAAAGTTTTTGCAAGTTGGGGATAAAAGCTCCCTCTTACAAACATAGTAAAGATTTTTCTATACAACCAAATATTTCATTCTGTAAAAACCCAGTGCCAATTTGACAAAAAATTCTATACAATAGCCCATACTTTCTTCAAATTTTCGGAAATGAGTGGAGTCTTCAAATACAGAGCAACATCCCGTTAGTCTATCAAATCTAGCTAGTGTACCAATCATGATGGAAAATATCAATAAATGACAATAAATTATTGAATATTATTTCAATATTTTTTTTCTCAAAATTGACTTATACCTAGATTAACGCGATTTCCAAGCGAATATGTTTGTGTTTGGTATCCTTTGCCCTTCCATTCTATGGTATGAAACGAGAAAAATATTGTCGCTGTACATTGAAAAATATATTCGCTTACACCGGCACATGCCGGGGTAACCTTAAAACGTCTGCCATACTCTAGTAAACCTTCCAAAAAAGAATACCAATTTGAGGCACCAAATTACCCGGCTTATAAAGTAATAACATCTAATCTTCATCATCAGGTGCCGAGCGCTCGCGAAATCGCGCCTCCCTTACACATAAATGAACTTCTCTCTTACTTATTGGGTTCTCCTTTGAACTTTTGCGTGATTCCAAGCCTCCGACCGAAGAGTAATATCATACTCACAACACAACACAACCCAACATGCAAAAAAAGGATCCATGTACCCAGAGCAACACAAAGAGCCCAATTCTAGCGATGAGTAAGCTTTTCGTAGAACCAGACAGTCATTTTCGGCAGCTCCAATGGAGCCGGGCCACATATGGCAGCAAATTTGACTTGGTTTCTTTCTGATGATGGTGATATTTTGCTTGCGACTTCGTGAGGTCGTAAACAAAATTTTGCCGTAAGTTTACCATATCTTAGAGTTCTTTTTAAAACTAGGCTAATGGAATTAGTTTTTTTCTGTTCCATTTGCGCCATTTCCAATGTTCAGTCAGGAAATTCTCATCACTGCGCTGTTGTGTTCAATATTGGAGGTTTCTGTTTACTGCTGCTGCTGATTTGGTTGATTTGATGTGATGAAGTTCGGTGGTCGTTTTGATGGTGGCGTCCTTGGAAAGGTCGTCGTTACTGGTTTCCATGGGCCACAAACGCTCAGTGACGATAAGGGTGTACAAGAAACTAGAGTGAGAATCAATCGCTTAAGGGTTACCACAATTTGAAACGTTAGAAATGCGTTTTTTCATTATCAATAATATTTATATTTAGAGGTATTTTTTGGTATCGTCATGTCTCCTTAAAAAATCATCCGTTAATTTTATATAGTGAAGATCTCATTCTCATTTATGAAAGAAATTGTTTAGAAATTAATGTCCTATGTCCTATTTTAAAATATTATTCATTTGCTGTACAACGTACTAAAAATCGGTTAGCATTTTCTATTGAATCACCCTCAGCGTCATATGTTATGAATAAAAGAAAAAAAAATAAAAAATCAAGCGCGCGCAGACTAATAATCATTTCCTGTCAAGAAAACCGTTTCGGGGTTTTCCGTTGAACTGAAGGAAAAAATAAATATTGGCAGCCAGTAAACCGAAATCACATCTGCATATTTTATTTTCAGTTGCAGTTTACTTTTCAACATGTTACTGTGCATGACGACGCTTCCGCCTTTCCTCAGTATCGTTCTTTTTTTTCTGAACAGTCACATAACTCAATATATGTAGATACCTACTGTACAGTACAAGTATGTTACATGGCACGGGTCATAGTTTCTCAGATTTTATCGTTGCAGATGTCGCCAGCTCGGGTATCATCTAAGTTAAAGAACAAACCGTTGTCGTCGTCTTCGTCGGCGATGGCCCAATTCCTCTAATAGTGGTGGCTTTAAAAAGTTACTGGCCTCCCGAAACTGTCACCGCCAGACACCAAACGCTGCTAGCTGATGAGCAATATTCAACAATATGGGCCAGAAATTCGCTATATGCGACGCAGGAAGTGACTTGGAACGCGCCTAAAAACACATGTGTACCGCGGCTAGTGATCGATGGGGTGCGTACTCAGGGTGCAGTACTAAGACATTCTTGTTGAAGTCTTTACAAAATTTTTAAGCAGTTATCTGTCACATGTTACATTTTGATATGTGAGGTATTTTGGTGCCTACATTGCGATAAATAATTGTATTATAATTAAACAAAAACCGCACTTAGTCTAACCGCTGAAACGCGAAGTCTATTTTTTATGGCCGAAAAGCTCTTTTTTCAAGGTTGCATTTAATGCAAATGGTTTGAGAATGAGAGGAATATCATTAGATCGTCCGTAGTGCTCAAGCTGAGCATGACATTGAGTTTATCGGCGCCACCTGATTAAGCCCCCTGACTAAGCCAGAAGAGTGCGCATAAAATCGTACTTTAACTCGATTATTTCCAATTTCGAAAAACAGCTTCCTTCTGGATAGTGGGTTCGCCGCAGAGTAACCCGAGCTCATGGTTTATCCTTCGCCTTCACACTTCGTTCTCCTGCATGCACGATGGCTCTTAACACTCGTCGCTCGAATACTTCAAGTGTACGCATGTACTCCTCGAGCAATATCTATGACTCGTGCCCGTAGACAACAACCGTTCTAATGAGCGTCATGTACATGTTACACTTCGTGCGAGGGCTAAGTCTTCTCGACCGCAGTTGCTTGTGGACTCCATAGTAGGCACTAGAGATGTACCGAATAGTGGTATTCGGCGAACGGCCGAATACCGAATATTGACCTTTCCAACTATTCGGCCAAACGAATATTCTATTGAGTTTTTTATAAAAAAAAATTTAAGCGATTATTTAAATGCTTTCTATTTCTTCCATATTAATACCCCTAATGTTTTTTAGTCGATAATTTTCAAACAGATGATATTATCGGATGATCGGACCTACAAGATCTTTTTCTTAAGTAGGGGTCTTTCAGATTTTTAAAATGTCACCAATAACTGAAAAGACATCAGATGACTCGTCGCGTTCCTGTGAAATCTGGGATAAAACGTGTCGAAACAGATGCCAAGCTTTTTGAAATTGCAAGATATCTTCAAAATAGTTGTTGGAAAATTAGATGATCTTTAACTTTAAGCATACCATACTTTCATCCACACGTATCCACAGGCATTCAGGACGATTTTTGAAAAAAAAATTAAAAAGGGCAAAATTTATGTTTATTTTGATTTTTTTTTTAAAATACATATTGAACACAAAATTTAAACAATTTTAAGAGTAATTTGAGTTTATTATTTGATTTAGCAAAAAATCTGAATAAACCCGAGCAAAACTCGGGAAGTTTTATTCAATATCCGGACATCTGGACTTATCTGGATTTTTTACTGGATTTATGGGAAAGCCGGAATATATCCCTCTCTAATAAACTATAATCAAAGTACAAAACGATACCGTTCAGCATTCTCCTGCACGATCTTCAGTGAAAGATACGCGGATACACCTTAGACGTTTTGCTGAATCCATGTTTTTCCTATTTCATAGGAATTTAACCCATTAAGGTCATTTTTCCTCGTAAATAACTGCTGAAACGATAAGTCTTTAATGATTGTGTGGCTTTAACAACATTACTTTTGGATATTTTATAAATTATCCAACAAAATTTGAAAAATTTACAAGTCTGTAGTAGATATTCGGCCTATTTGGCCTATTCGGCCGAATACTTAGCTCAACTATTCGGTGAGCCGAATATTCGGCTTAACGGTTTTTTGGCGGTATTCGGCGCCGAATATTCGGCCAACCGAATATTCGGTACATCTCTAGTAGGCACGACCTCCGCTGATCATTCGCCGCCAGAACTCACGGCTGGTGTCATTGTCTGCTGTCACCAGTGCGCCGAGATAGACGAAGTCTTCGATTATCTCCAGCTCGTCACCGTGACGTCGATCGTGACCTTGTTATTACTGGACAAACGGGTTCGGTTGGTTTCGGATCCGCAGGTCAGCATATACTTCGTCTTGGACGTATTAATCATTAACCCAATCCTTCTTGCTTCGAGTTTCAGTTTGCGGTAGATCTCCTCCAGCACCGCAGATGATCTGCCGACTATATAAATTTCTTCGGCAAATAGATAAGTTGACTGGATCTAGTAACGAAGTTTCATGTCCTTCCGTTTTATCAACACTACATAATAGCAATTCAATAAACGTTCCCGGCCTCTGAAAATGATCCTGCCCAGAGATGTCAGTGTATCTTGACATTGAGAGTGCGTTCGAGGTTTAAATCGTCAACGAATGGTGAAACCACCAAAGAAGCAGGAAATAAAACGGAGCTAACGACAGTCCTAACAATAACAATAAGGTTTTTTTCAAAAGTATAGGCAAAAAGACCTACGTAGTTCCAGTGAGAAAAATTGTGAAAACGAGTGATTATAAGAAAGTATTAATCAGGCGATTGCATAACCTCGAAAGGTCTCTTTTTGTTATTAAAAATGTAACCATATTCATTAGTTGTGAATTTCCCGAAGATTGCCCTTCGAGAAGGGTACGCTTGCTGGATCGCCAAGAAAACGGCTCAAGTTTGCATCCCTTGGTCAACATAGCGTAGTCGTGCAGCACATGACCTCCCTACGATACGTAAGTTGAGTGTTACCGGGACTCCACATCATTGGACCTTGCGAAGTTTCCTGGCAAACGGTGATGCTTAATTCACCAAAACATTGGATTGTCTACTCGACGGTACCCGATATAAGAACCGTCACAAGGAGGTGTTGGGTCACGACGATCTGATTGGTCGACGCCGAGCTCCGACGCAAATTCCGTTGGGACGTCCAGGAAAAAAATCATACTACGAGCAGGAGAACGTAAGCGCTTGTAAGCATATATCTGCGATAAGGTTAGATAGGATTAAGAACTCATTTTTACCACTAACCCCGATTGAAAAATCCAAATTACACCCGCAGAAATAAAAAAGGATTAAAGGAAAAAGCGCTATATATAAGAAGTGGTCATTTCAAAACCGACATTTTTCTTGGTGTGTATTTCGTGTGTCGTTCAGTATAGGCTCTAGCGAGGAAAACCCTCAAAAGACACCTCGCTACCCTGATTAATTTTGTCTTTGCTTTTGGATTGTCGTTAGCATTAGGTTTGCCTCCGTTTCGACTTGAATGCTATTTTTGGTATCAAGACTCGTCCTGAGGTCTCTAAGCTGGGTACGGGTTTTCTACATGGACGAATTGCGACGTTACGGTTCTTTCGAGTACCTGACGCATGAAGTGGTGGTTCGCTTAAGGGATGGCCTTCTACTTCTTTCCCCCTGTTACAATTAGTTGAAAATAGTGCCCCGCATTTCGCCTACTGCTCGTCGAATAAAACCTTCTAGCGCCACGTTGAACATCATGCAGGATAGCCTTGTCGAAGCCCCTGCTTCTTTCGAATGAACTCGATAATTCACCCGGAATCTGCACACAGCACTGCGTTCCAGTTGATTTGCCGTAATGTGAAGATCTGATCCGTCGTAGACCGTCCTTCCATGAAACGAGCGTGATGACTTCCCACAAATCTGTTTGCTTGTGGCGTTAGGCGTCGAAGTAGTATTGGGGGGCAATACTTTGTAGGTAACATTGAGGACAGTGATCGCTCGGTTGTTCTCACAGTGCAATTTGTCGCCCTTTTTGTAGATAAGGCATATTACCCCCTCCTTCCACTCCTCCGGTAGCTGTTCTCTATCTTAGATCCAGACTGTCAATCGGCCAACTTGTCAGGGCCCATTTTGATGAGTTCAGCTGCGATGCCATCCTTGCCAGCCGGCATGTTCCTATGCAGCTGACGAATGGCTTCCTTATTTCACTCATCGTTGGGAGTGGCTCCTTTCCGTCGTTGGCTACGCCGGCGATGTAGCTCCCCCCACCGTCTTGGTCTCCTGCATGTGCGCCGTTCAAGTGTTCATCGAAGTGCAGCTTCCACCTTTTGATCACCTCACGATTGTCCGTCAGGATACCTCCGTCCTTATCCCGGTACATTTCGGCTTGCGGCATGAAGCCTTGGCGAGGTGCGTTGAGCTTCTTATAGAACTTTCGGGTTTCTTGGGAACAATGCAGCTGCTCCAGCTCCTCGAGCTTCTCCTCCTTCAGGCGGCGTGTTTTCTCCGGGCAAATTCGGACTCGCTGCGTTCTCCGCTGTCGGTGATTTTCCACATTTCGCCGAGTGCTTCTTTGTACTACTGCCGCCCGCGTGAGTTCTCTTCGTCCATCACCCTGCTACACTCATCGTCTAACCAGTCGTTCCGTCGTGTTCATTCCACATGCCCGATGACGTTCTCCGCAACGCTGTGAAAGGTCCCAATAGTCCTCAAGAAAGGCTTCTTGCAGCTCGCTCTCTGCCAGCAGAGCTGCTTCGAGACATTGCGCGTAGTCTGCTGCGACCTCAGGTTTCTAAAGTTTTCTAAAAAGACCAGAATTGCCAAGGTTTAAGTACGGCGTTGAAAACATCAATAAATCGTAAAAGGGTTCGTTTTCGTAGGGTAGGATTCGATTTATGAAGAAGCTTTCTATTCTCCTATATAGTGTATAAGAAACTCACTCAGAATTAAAATTGATTATCTTCAAACCAGTATAAGAAATTCACATCTTGAAAGCGGGTCAATGCTGAGTAGGAGCTCTAACATCTATAGTCACAAAGGTCACCCTTTATGCAGAAGTTTAATCAGTGGAAGATTTTACCCTCTTGCCAGTATTATCGTTACAAATGAGTCTGTACGATTTTCGAGGTATCGGTAATAACACTTAGACTGCTGTTTCTACATGGTGTCAGGACATCGGCGGCTAAGTAATACACAGATAAAAAAATGTAACCTTACAATACAAGTGATTTTACATTTTTACATCGTCGCTTGAAATTTTTTGAAAAAGAGTATAGCAGCTCAACCATTTCTTTAAAAATTACATGTCAAAGCATGCTTATTCCAGCGCCAGCGGCATTTTGTCAGTTTTGTTTTGTTTTCATTCCTGTTCGTTTCCCGTCCCGTGCTGCGTCGGCATAAGTTGTTAGTCATTTTTTTTTTCAATCAAATATTCGATCCTGATTAAAGGTAAATCAATTTTGAAAATAGTTGTGATTGACTTAATAATTTCACACTAATTGCTGTTATTTACAGGAAATTAATGCTGCATCCCCAAATCATCATAGCTGTCTTACCGCACCAGTCGTAGAGCCGCCGTCGTCGGGGGAATCGGCGACGAAGATCAGTGCAAATGTTGATCAATTAGCAAGTGTGATAAATGTGAAATAAAAGTTTTTTTACTGCATCAAACCGGTGACTTTTTTCTATTTTGCGAAACCACATCCTGTCCAATAAGATTCGTGAGATGTGCTAAATAATTTAAATGTACAGTAAACAACAGCATTTAATGCTGCCGGGAATTTAAATGAGATGTGCAGTATTATCACTTGTAAATAGCCGATTCCTTTCTACCCATGTAGTTGCATGTAAATCTACGTGAATTTTTCTAAGTGTGTACATTACCTACCTGATCGCACGATATTTGGCCTGAAAGTTCACTAAAACAGGCGAAATTTGTCTATGAAACTTGGGACCAGAACCATGGCTCGAGGTTTAGGGTAGTTTAGGTTTACTAAGAAAATAGAGGTGATATCCTCGTTCTGTTGGTTAAGTGAAGCATGGAGGGCGCAGTGTTTTAACGGCTCAACATTTATTAGACTTTGTATATTTTCAAAACTCTAACCGTCGCATACAGGAGTATTTCACCCAAAAAACCTGGCCAAAACTCAAAATTCAAATTTCATTGGTTACTTTTATGTCAATGTTCATTTGATTCTTGAATAAATTACGCACCATTCACCGGTCAGTTTTTTGACATCTGATTTGTTTATAAGCTGTTGCAGCTGTCGAAACTTTAGTATTTTTATGAGATAGAATTTTTCTACAAATCGTTGAATCAGCGAGACTACTACATACCAATGAATAAAACATTCTTTAGTGACTAAAAATGAAAATTTGAAATGGAAAACTTCAATGGAGGGGTGTTTATTAATTTTAAGTATAATAGACAAAATTCGATGACTATAGTGACAGTACGCAGTGCTTTGAAAATTCTTCTATTTATTTTTTGTTTTAAACGTTAATTTTTTTTACAAATTAGTGTTTTTGTTTATGTACCCAGCAAGTCCCGGCAAAATGTTTGATATCATTAAAAAATTGATAACTTCAATAATCATGTGCAAAAGAAAAAACTCGCGCAAACTCGCGCATTTGTGATATTTTTAGGTTTGAAGTTTAAAAATATTGATAGATTTTTTCCAAAAAAAAAGTCACCTATGGCTTCGTTTATTTTGAATTAGAGCTCAGTAAAATTAATGTTCCTTTTCGAATATTTTCGAATGTTATTTAACTTTCAAAAACAAATAAAAAAAAATAGATTTTTTTTAACTTTACAACTTTTCTAACCTGGATTATCTATCATGTCATATAAATGTAAGAAAATTTCTAATAGAAAATTATGAAAAATTACGAAAACGGTAAAAAATATTTTAAATGATCTTAAAAACGTTTGATAAGTCAAAATAAACTATTTTATTGATTTCAAAACTAAAAAATACTTTTGGCCAACTTTTTCTTCTACGTGCTCTTGTGTGCGTCGCGTCGGCCGTAGAACCTTTGGCCTTATGGTCTATTTTACCTATACCCGCCCACTAAGCTACACCGTCCACTAAGTTTGGAATACCGTCTGGCTCTAAGCCACCAGGTTTTCGTTGGTAGCTTAGCTTCTCCGTATTCCATTAATTTTTTCGATTCTTTGATATGAATTTCTGAATTGTGATTCCGTTATTTTCCTCATGTATACAAGTGGCCAAAAATAACACACAATTCTGCTTATCATGCCACCATTTCCTTTATTTATGGGAGAATGAATCGAAGCAAACTTCTCGTCGAATCCAATTGTAGGTATTACTGCAATTCCTGATGCTACTCGTTATGACAAAAATACTTACCTATGACCTAAGTACGAGTTTTACTAGGGCAAAAAATTAGGCCCGTTGAACAACACTACATTTTAATGGTATTTTTCAAGCAATTTTTATGCATCAACCTACGAATTTCAAACAATTCAGTTAACCTGCACGGTTTTGAGGAAAGATGATTCCAAAATCTGTTGACTTGCGAATAACACTATTTCGTTACGCCCCTGTGCTGCAGCAAACATGTAAGCATAAGTAAACGTTCGTCAAATCATTTCGCGGCGCATTCTTTGAAAGCGAAAAAGCACACATACTCTGTGCCTGTTATTACCGCTGGCAATGAGCCGTTCGTTGCTGCTGGCTGTTTCACTGTTTGAGTACCTCCGTCAGTTTTCTGCGTGGCGGCGGCGTGGGTTTTTTTTTTGTGTTTGCATGCTGTTTAATTCAACCCATGCCGGTAATAAGCCTGGCAAGAGGTGGCAACACATGTTTCTGTTTTGGCCTTCCTCCCTAAAATGCTCCAAAAGACGGATGCGATGTGGTCTACGGTGTAAGTTTGCCTCAGCCTAAAATGTTAACATTCTACGCCGCCGGTGGAGCTCACGATGATGTTTGGGTGAGCTTGGGAGATAGAAAAAAATCGGAGGGAAATAATAAACATCCGTTTCATGCTCATTTTACGTGTGTTTTTTTCTCGCCCTCAATCTGCGGGAAAGATGTAGGAAGATATTACTACGGTTGCGGCAGCGTGATCATAAATTACCATAACATATAACCCACGCTGCCTACCGAAAGGATAAGTGTTATCCTTTTTGGAATGCGTGAAAGTGTGTCATTGCCACACAAATAATGCTCTGGAAATTTGCATGTAGACCTACTTGTTTATTTGATTCATAAAAATGTGACGCCACTGAGACAATCGTTGAAAAGTTTGGTTTCGTAAATCTGTATTTATATTAAAGTGTAATGTATATCTATCACACAAATAAACTAGAGGTAGTTATTTCAAAGGTAAGGAAGGATGAAGAATTTGATTAGCATAATTTTAATTCAAATAAGGAGAGATAATTTCTTCATTTATGTATATTTTAACTATTTCTGCATGATATTGACCTTAGCCAGCATTAGCATCTGTTTCCTTCCAAACATTGAAAGCAAATGCACCATTCATAAGAAATTGATGAAAAGCAAATAAAACGAGCAAATGAGATTGCATACACACTAAGATCCACAAAGACTATCGGCAATCAGTAACAAATAAAAAAAGTCCCACATGCAGTCGGTTTTGTTTCCTTCTGCCGGTCGAGAGCGGGTGGTTTTGATTTGTTTTGGTAACCATTACTGCTGCACACACGCCCTGTTTTTGGTGGCAATGGCACGAATCCATTATAATATAAAATGTGACTGCTAAAGATTGAAATGTGTGAACAAATCGCGCTACCAAAAGCAGGTCAACGATCCCACCAACCAACAGACCAACCGACAGGCACAGGGTGCACCATTAAGGTGCCGGGCATGCAAATCAGTCGAGGTGCATAAATGAATGCATTTATTATGAGCGCCGCTAACGAATGCGATCCCTGTGATTGTCGGAGTTTGCTGTTGATGCATTGTTGATGTTGCGATGATTTGGTGTGTTCCTGGGTGTATGTATAGTCAAACACTTATTGCAGCTGAAATAATGAAAAATTCAGCTTGCCGATTTGCACTTCTAAACGTACCGGACAAATATGTGCTTAACGTGATTTGTTTACTTTACAAGCTAAACAGTTCAACGTTTTCAAACAGAGATGCCTAAAATTGTCTAAGTGGAAAACCGGAAACCGATTATAGTAGATGGACAGAACGAGACAGAAAACAGAAGACAGAACGAGACAGAAGACAGAAGACAGTAGACAGAAGACAGAAGACAGAAGACAGAAGACAGAAGACAGAAGACAGAAGACAGAAGACAGAAGACAGAAGACAGAAGACAGAAGACAGAAGACAGAAGACAGTAGACAGAAGACAGAAGACAGAAGACAGAAGACAGAAGACAGAAGACAGAAGACAGAAGACAGAAGACAGAAGACAGAAGACAGAAGACAGAAGACAGAAGACAGAAGACAGAAGACAGAAAACAGAAGGCAACCTTCAAACCTTCAACTATATATACAATAGATTATCGGATTTATTGGGTGTGTTCATATAATAGATTCAACTATATGTATATGGTTGCTTTAGCGTACTCAACTATAACTATCATTTTTTTCCCCTTGTTGGGTTCCTACCAGTGCGACCAGATGTTAGATCTTTTGTGGTTTGTCCCCTGTTTAATGTGGCTAATCAAGATAGATCACTCTGATTGATTTCAACAGTGTCACTTTCTTGTTGTTTAGCATTTTCCCAATCTGGAAGAACTACACCAATGAAGTTGACAACCTTCTTGGAACTTATAGAATATATTTCGGAAGGATCCAATATACCTTTTCCGAGTAGTTTTGTTCTTTTTGATATAAGACAAGGGCAATCACACAGAAGATGCTAAGATGATTCCTTCTCAGCCCTGCAAAATCGGCATACGTCAGAATGACTCTTGCCTATTAGTTTTAAGTGATAAAGACATTCACAGTGTCCTGTTATTAGTCCTGTAAATGTTTTTAGGTCTTTTTTATATAA
>NW_026598720.1:0-25000 GCF_029784155.1 Uranotaenia lowii
TTCCGTATAATTTAATTGAAACTGATAGAAAGTAATAATTTCCGTACGACAAAGCTGAAGTTTCATAAAAATCTATGTATATTATAATTTTATGGAATAAAACAAAAGTTAGGGTTGCCATACTATGGAGGCAGTTCATCCATGTGAAAAACTTTATCAAATCTGTTTTTAGATCTTCAATTCTCTCTTAAGATGTTATTCAGAGCTTATATTCGAAGGTTCAATGATAAAAATCATTTATTTATTCTATTTATCCTGTTATTTTAAGATGGAGGCATTTTACAAACATGATGGGGGCATACAAAAACACTCTATTATTCCACTATATAATCATTATTAAACCCTCACAAAAGCTGAAATATGTTTAATTTCTTAAGTTCACTTGAGTAAGAAACAGAAACCATCCTAGTTTTTGTTCTAAGCTTCTTTACGTATAATTTTTAAAAGTCGAAATATTACATCAAAATGTACCAAAACCATGTATGATTTTTTTAATTTTTTTGAGTTGGTTAATTCATAAAATTCTTTCTTGCCTTATGTTCTAAGCGTATCACCCTCAAAATACATTGGTCAGATAAGCTGTCTAGTCAGCCATTTCATCAAACAGCCGTAGGGTCATTTAACCCGATAGGCCCATTTAGGAAACCTTTCCCCTATATACACATGATTTGGGGCGTGTGCTTTCTAGCGAATCTAAACATTGCCGTCCCCTTTTCCCTGGCTTTCTTCACAAAAAGCCAAATTTGACTCACAACACCAAAAGTGCCATTCCGTTTGTTGTTTTCGCTAGGTTTCGCCGAATTTGAATAAAGAGGATAGAGCCAGGGATGCCTCGCTGAATTCTATATCAAAGGGAAGCTTTTTTTTTATTAAAGAAGTTCTCTTTCTCTGGCATCATTGATAGACATGATGTAACCTTAAGGTGGTTCATGATTGGCATGAGAAAACTTTTAGTTAATAACGAAATTGTTGTTTTTTTCAACATTCCAATTGAAGATTTTCCGTATTAATCACCTACAAATAGTTAAAAAAAAAAGTTGAAATAACTCAATTGCTGTTACAACAGTTGGTTTAAACTTGTTAATATTTCTTGTTTTGGATCGATAAAAGACAAATTATGCTTATACATGTTCTCTTGAAGTTTTCTTTAAAAGGTCATCCTCATTATTGTTTCTATCAGAGTTCTGTTTGATAAGTAACACCCTAATGTGCCAAACTCCGGATGTTGGTGCGAAACCGTCAGAAATGAATGCTAATGTTTGTATTACGGATGCCTGTGACCGTTACAGTTACGCATTCGTTACTTTAAAAATTCTCCAGGCTAATCGCCTCTGGTTCGTCCGCGCTCTAGCAGCGTTCCGTTTTAGCATAATTTTGAAACGCTTGAATTTCTGGCTTGGCATCGAACAATTTCCGTGAGTGGTTGGATGGCGCCATAATCATCAGTAGCAAAGCGGGAAGGGTTTAGCCCCGGGAATGTCCGCAATTTCCATAGTCCTAAACCCTTCGCTAGCAAAAATTCCAATAATTTACGCTCTAATGGATAGCCGCTGCTGCTGCCGTTTTGGCTAATTTAGAACTCGGATGCGAAGAAATAGTCGTAGGTCCTAATCCCGCTTCATTCCTCAGCGACAGAAGAGGAAGTTATTGAACTTTCACGGTACCGTTGGAATAGATGTAATTGAATTATATTGCTCCGAAAAGCTACGACGACTAGTCTCCGCATGAGAGAGCGAATGGTAAAGTTTTGAAACGACCAAAAGAACAAAATTCTCGAATTTATTGGCCCTGCCTCGACTAATGGTAAAGGTTTCAACAAGTCTGTAGAGACCGAAAGCACGCGATGTTTCTGTGTTTTAGTTTTTTTACGTTTTCTACTTCTGTTGTGTTTTCGTGTGAAATTCTTTACATCAAATTGTAATCTTGATTATGGCACTTAATTTTCGGCGCCTTTCATGTTTCTGTCGTTTTTTTTGTTTTATTCGCAATGGTAAATTAATTAAATTATTTGTCTGGAATGTAACACAAAAGTTCGCAATTATTATATGTCGATTAAATTAAAAAGTAATGTGGAATGTTAAATTAAATGGAATAGTCTTCAACCCTCAGAAACAAGCTTCTTAAGTTTCTAAATGCAGGAAATGCCAATCTAAGTATAGAGACATTATTCAAACATTTTCAGCAAAAGTCAAGCGGTCTAGTACGGGATATCGGATCGGATCGAGTTCGGGTTCACTTATTAGATTGAAGTATTATATAGTTCCATGTGGTTCCATCCTATTTCATTGAACAAATCGATTCGCATCTAATATTTTTCAAAAATTAGAAGATTTTTCGTCATGGTCCCTCAAAGCTATCTGGAAGTTGGAAAAAATTAAAATTACCTTGTGCTCCTAGATTAATTCTTTTTATTAGACTTTTTATCGTTTAACAAGACCAGACAAGTCCTTTGTTTTGAATTCAATAGAATCAATTGAAAACGCTCACCGAAAGATAGTAAGTTGCTGTCAAAATACCGGTATTTGAACTTTTCTGATGCCGTGGTATAATGAATGGGAATCTTTCGATTACTTTGATGCAGTAAAACTTTTAACCAAGTAGGTTCACAACACATATTGAAATTCAAATTCACTTGAAATTCAAATTTAGCTAGAATTAACAACAATACCAAAACACACAATAAACAAGGCACGGTGAGTTTCGTAGAAGGACTTAAAGAAAAAAATACGGTAACGCTAATTCACTTGCAGTAACGCTTGCATTTCCACCAAAAGTTAAAATATGTTGTCGGTGACCCCCATCCAAAATATTTTTTGAATTTTTTTTAAATGAAATTTTTGAAAAATATATATATTTTGAGTGTTTTACAATTTCAGTGATGCTAATGGTTTAATTTTAACTTTAAATAATATTAATTTAAATGGTTCGCAAAACATTCTCATCCAAATCCATGAACATTTTTAAAGTGATTAAAACAAAGAATATTGCATTAAAAACTATCTCCTCATCTTAACATTCTATTCTATTCTATTTTGTTTATTTATAGAGGATTTTAACCAACTTGGTCATTCGTCCTCTTAGGAGATTTATAATAATTACATTTTACATCTTAACATTTGAAAATCGGCTGGCAAATCTGAATTATCTGAAATCATAAATTTATCTGTTATCATATGAATCCATAAATGAATCCATTCTGTTTAGATTTTCTGATTGTGAAAATATTGGTGAAATTTTTAATAAACAAGATTAATGATTAAGAAAATCACTTTATATTTAAAACCAGTTTAACTTTTTTTTTTTGTGATAACGCTTATCGTGATGCGATCTAGAGTTGAAACGTTTGCCATAATTTAAGCTTTAGGAAAATTCAGAAAATCTTATATTAATTGAATCACCATTGTGCATTAAAATTAAGCTTTGAATTGGCTTCTTCGAATCATTTTTCAACACAAAAATTTAGACTTGAAAAACAAAGACAAACTAATTAAGAATTGTTCAATTTTTTTAATGGTTTGACTAGAAATAAAACTGATAATTTTATTTAAAAAAAATTAAGTTAATTTATTTGAAAATTAAAATAAAATATTTACTCCATTTATCGGCCTTTCCGGTAAAAGTAATGTTCTTTTAGTAAGAACATTTCAAATTCATAATTTGAAAATTTGTTTCTTGAGGAACAAATTGACCACATGTGATGAAAATGCTTCTAATCAAATTCTACTCGCTCCTTTTCATAACTTATTTATAAAATTCAATTGATGATTCAAGTAAACGAACTTCTAGAAATCTGCAAAACGATTTAATTTTTGTTTTAAAAATATCTCAAATATAACTAAGTTAATACATCTTCAAAGTTCGTTTAAAATCTATTATTTTTCAAAATTGGGAAAAGTAAACAAAAAGAAACTTAAATAAACGTTTCCGCAGAAGTCAAAATGACTTACAGGTTTGAGGAAAACCCTTCATTTAATTTTTTATTTTTATATTTTGAAGTTTTATCAGAAAAGTGCAGAATTTTCTAAAATAATTTATACCTATTTTCAAAAGTTGCAAGACACCAAAATTAATCAAAATTGTATGTAGGATTAATCACCGTAATTTATATTTGTAGATTTAATTGATCGGCCTAGCGGTGAAAAGTGATGTCCTTTTTAGTAGGGACATCTAAATATTATGAAAATTTTTTATGTAGGTGGATAGAAGGTTAGATGAGATCAAAGAGGTGAAAATGAGCGGGTAGAATTTTATTTAGAAGCATATCATCACATATCAAATTTTTTGTTCCTCACGGGCCTACTACTATGAAGCGGTAGATCCAGATAGAGTTGCATCTACCACCACACATTAGTAGGCCAAGCGGTGGTAGATGCAACTCTATCTGTATCTACCGCTTCATAGTAGTAGGCCCGTGAGGAACAAAAATTTGAGGGGCTAAACGCCCCTAACCCTCCCCGTTCGCACGGCCTTGGTGAGCTGTACTATTCAAAATTCCAAAAGGTGATTAGCCAATCATTGTCCTCTGCTTCATCGTCAAACAGTTTGACAAAAATTGGCAATATTTCTTTTTTTCCAAGAGTAATCCTGAATAAAGTTTATTAGAATGTTTACTGTTGAAATATGTTTTTTTATGATATTCATGTTTCATCAGAATAAATTTTAAAATTTCTTGTGCGGTTTCTGTGCTGATCGTTAATCAGAACCTTAAGATTACTACAACGCATTGTGGGGCAGAACATGTGGAAGCTAGGAATTTTTAATCCTCTTGATTAAAAATTTTATTTATATATTTTTGGAAACAGGATGGAAAGCGCATCTCAAATCTATAAAAAAAATTGAAAAAATTAGATGTTTTGAGCAACTTACTAAGTTGGAGAAGATCTGGTTAATATTTTGTGAAAAATGAGAAGAAGCTATATAAAATACAATTTATTTAAAATACACGTTAACCAAATATACTAAATTCTTAGATTTTTTTTTCACTTTTCATGAAATTTGAAGATTTTATGTCTTAGTTATAGCGAGAATGGTATAACATAAAAATGCATAGATTTTCTCAAATTTCAATCATCTCAAAGTATAATTTTCGAGCAAAATTCCTCGTCGTGTTACATAATAAAATTAAAAACTAAGTTTCAACTGTTTTAAGAAACAAAAAGTAATTGCTTATACGTACTAATGAATAAGTTATTCACCTTTTATTGAGGCATGTTCTAAGTGTTTATCATTACATTAAAAAAAAAATTCTTATCATTTCCTTTTGAAATGTTTAGTGTGAGATCTTAGTAAGTTGAATAATACTTTTAATTTCTTACATCAATCAGTCATCTTAAGTTTGTAATAATTTTTTTAACCTGAATTTTTTCGCCGAAACTTTTGAAATGCTCAGTGAGCAGAGTAGTTAGCTATCTGTACCCACCCGATCAGGATAGAAAAACAAAATTATATCATGATGAGATATTTTGATAATCATTTTTTTCCTTTCCGAATTAGTTATAATTTAGTACTCGTAGAATGTTGAAATATCTCAAATTATATCAAATTGTCTATGCAAAGATAACTAAATATTAACAACTATTTAATTTAAACAAAATTATAACTCATCCAGATAGAATATATGAACAAAAAATCTGAAAAGAATTGTTTGGAAAAAAATATGGAGACGGAATATGAGATTCGAACACAACACTTGTCTAATCCCACCTCGTCTTACCAGTTGCTTGCCTTAACCTACTGCGCTATCCGAGCTTGTTAGGAAGAGGATGTTTATTTTTGTACTGATTCTACAAAGGTTGATTCAGGCTGCTCGTTAAGCACGGTTTTTTCAGGCAGCCGTTTGGGTGGCATGGTGGATGTACCGGAATTTCGTAGACTATAGGAATTTGAAAAGGGGTTCTTGCCCTCTACCGACAGGCTGCCGAGTTTCATTTGATAAGAATAGCTATAAGTTTACCTGATACATGGAATTGAATTTTCGAGATTTAAGATGGAATACTTGATGTATTGGAATGAAAGCTTCTTAAATCTTAAAACAGCGTCTGAAGCAGGCAATTAAAAAAATAAGAAAAACAACTGTACTTGTACGCGTTTTTTTTTAAACTTATACTTAGGCTGGAACAAATATCATTTTCATCCCCCCCCCCCCCCACTTCGAAATTTCCAAAAATCACGAAGGGGAGAATAAATAAAGTTCGAAGTATTATGTGTTAATTTCGAAAAAAAATCTAATATCTGAAAGATTACAAGATTACAAATCATATTGTGGAAAATGGAAGTTATTTCACCTTTTGTATTCTTGATTTTATTGAATTTTTCAAAAAAAAAATTACATGATTTATAGTTTTTGTGCAATGATATAGTATACAATTTTGTCGCATACAAGCTTTCGTGCATTTTTTTTTTGTTTTTCGCATTATTTTTTATTATCCACCCCCCCCCCCCTTCCTCCCCCCTCGCGATGTTCCTACTCCGAGTGACAAAAGAAGGATTTGAAATTTGTTCCTGCCATTGCTGTGTCAAAAGTAAACAGATTGATTACAAAGCAATCGATTTTATAATTAAAATGATCAAATATTACAGAAAACTAATATGTCATCTATCAAATACATTCGATTAAAATCGATTTTGGAGTATTCATCCACAAAAATAAGAAATTTTAATGCTATTGTAGGTGTTCATACTTAAAGTGCTTTTAAAAAAATTGTAGTTATCAAAATTTGACACAGTTCTGTTCTCAAAAAATCATATAACAAATCCCATAACAAAAGTATAACTGGATGAGATACAAATATCTTGGTGAGATATGTTTGAGTAACGGTTTTGATATGCTCTTCTGATCGGGTATGGAAGATTTATGGAAAATATCAATAGCGCTCATGCAATAACACTAGTCTATGATCGATATTAAATTTTCTTTCTGATGAAAATACTTTTGATAGCAAGAATTTACATATATGACCTCGAATTATGTATGTGCATAAAGCAGAATTTCATAAGTCAGTAAAAGCTTCTCTGAAAGGTCGTAGGCTACTCGTAGCAAAATGATATATTTTATTTGGATCACAAGGTTACACATAAATAAATTTAGATCAGCTTAGTCAAGTAATAATTAAAAAAAACTGCTGAACATAAAATGTCTATTATTTTCAAATTTTAACACCCATTATATTGAAGACGATACAATGAAAATGCTTAAAAGATTAAGGAACTATCATCACTGACTGTTTCTTATTTCAGATTCAAACATACTTAAGAAAAACATCTTCATTACAAAGCTTTTATGTAAATATTGATAGTTTTGCTTGACGGAAGCATTTATGTTAGTTACGATTAGTTTTTTTTAGTTACAATATTTTATTCAAATCCTAGAAACGTAAAATTTTTAAATATTGTCTTCAAAACGTTTGATCTTTTCAATTTCTGTTTTGCGTTGAGTTTGGAAAATTGTATAACATTTATTCTAAAAAAAATGCAATACGATATTTTTTGGATAAATTGAGACATGAAGTTTAATGAAAAAACGTGTTCGTTTATATGTACAAAACTTAAGTGCGGAATAAGCATCAATGATGTTTTTTTACAAAAATCAAGATTATTTCTCAAATTAACAGTATAAATGTTAATAATAATGCTGCTACAAACTATTTGAATGGATAACTGCATGGAATTAAAAAAAACTTTAATTTTTTTTCAGTAAACCACCCTTTTTCCAGTTTCAAGTCGTAGATATCAGCACTATCTTGCAGTGCTGCAAATTAAGTCTCAATATTTATTTAGGCCCATATTCATCATCACGAGGAAGTATCCCGACACAGTTTTGTTGAAGTTCGCGCTGCAGAAAGCTATTCCGGATTTGTAAAAAATCATCAGCACAAGAATATACAACCGCCAATGTTAGTGCTCGTCTGCACCAGTATACCTCCTTCGTTAAAAAAAAGTAAATTTATGCTTGATTTATTCCTTAAACAATTTAAATCAAATTTCAAACTTTGGTTATTTTCAATCATTTATAATTTAACATGTGAAATACATAGTGGTGCTATTCTTATTTCGGTCACTGTAGTGCGTTGGATAGGGCAGTGTCCCATCTTTAATGTATGAAATTTTAAGACATGTAGTTTTTTTCGATTATGAGTTATGTTAATGGTAAGGTGAACTTATATATCATCATTTTAACGACGCATATTTTCAATTTTGTACCTTTAAAAAATGAATTTGATTATTGAGCTAAAATATCATCAACTAGTCGATGAGATAGCTTTCATTACTAAGAACATTTCATCCGAAGACATCAAACTTTTATGAGTTGATCTAAAGAAGTTACGAACTTTTGTCCAGCACAAAGCAGGTTCTGCCCTACTGTTCAACGGCAAATAAGGTTTTGTTTACGTTCAAACAAAAAAAAATCGTATCGATTGTGTCTATGTAAAGTTTGTAGGACAGTTTATTAAACATGATTTTGGAAATAAAAACGAGTAAAAAAACTAGAGAAAATATCGCATCGTACAACAATTGAGGCCTCCAGTATTAGAGTAAGTGTGAAAATCATCAATTTTTAGTTAAGGATACCAATCGATTCTATATATCTCAATCTACATCGTATGGACACTAACACCCCTCTAATAATATGCTCTAATAAAACATGGAAACGGGATTTTGGCTTACGTTCCAATAACTGATTGTGGAAGATATTAACATCCAGATTTAAAATAAAGTCAGATTTAGTCTACCATCTCTAGTTCTTAAGTATTATTTCTCGAAAGCCAATAAAATAATTTCATAAAATAATAGAAAATAATGTGCTAAACTGAGCAACTGAGCTCAATCACGCTATTACAACCTTTGAAGTTTGTTTATTTTTTATTCAATATAGCGAGAAATTCTTAGACTGCTACAATGAAAATCGATTCTTCTTTGAAATAAGGTAATTATATCCTTCATTAAAAATTCTATTAAACCCAGCAAGTCATAAACCATTTCACGAATAAACTTCCATTGCTCATTCATTTATTATCAATATCGATAACATGGCAAGCAAGCCGAAACCTCAAGAAACCTTTCTCCACTTTCTCTAGGGGACTTAAAGGTCCGTGGTCCATTTCGAACATTCATATCATGGCTGTTTCTTGGGTAAATTTCATCATCTTTACGAAGAAAAACAATAACAGTTCAAAACAGCAATCGATAGTATCGTTAACGTTCGATGTATCGGCTACACGGAATTACGATAATCGCAAATGTTGCCATAATAATTAATGAAATCTGTGTTCCGTAAACAATCCTCTGAACGCCGATCACCTTCCACGTACATAGATGGTACCTTGAGGGGGAAAATATTTTGCTGAGTGTTGAATGAAGCGTGTAAATCTGAATTTTACGACACCACATCCACATCCACTTACCGGGGAACTGTTTCGATTAATCACACAATCATTTCCTCCCGGGAAAGTGCGAAGGGTGGCTGGCTGGAGCACAAGATGTTGCAGCGACCAAACTTCTTAAAGTGTTCCCTACCGCCCTACGACTACGTTCGTATGACTTTACTGACGCACATAAAGTTGGGTTCGCGGCATGTTTCTAGCTAGGATGAACGTAAAATGTAGATATCACGCTCGGAGCATATCGGAAACACTATAAAGCACTCATATAATTCAATCCATAACGTGATAGAAAGTTAGCTGGTTGGTTGAAGATGAAGAAGCTTCCGCTTAAATCGATGGGGGTGGCTTTGGTGGGTTTACACTCAGGCAGTCAGGGTAAGCTCGCTGTTTTCCATTTGGCAGTAAGTAATGATGCGGTGAGCCACAATTCCGCCTTAAAGTAGGAGCCAACCAATTTTAGGACCTATCTATTAAGGAATGTTTTATGAGGTTCAAGCTACATAGATCATTCGGATTGAATTGATAGTTAGAACTATAAAAGGTATAAAGAGCATTTTTTCTAAATAACCTCATCGAATATAACGTATTGAGATTCTTGGTCTTACTCAAACTATACATCATAATGTTTCTGGGACTTTTCGACTATATCTCACTAACTTCGATTGTAAATGGCAACAATAAAAATGTATCTCAATCCGATAACCACCCTATCTGTTCGTTTTTTCGGGACGGAAAACATTTTGTCAGTGAATATTAATCACTTCGTTTCACACAATTTCACTTCCGATGGCTAGGCTTGACATATGTCACAAAGTCGTGCCGAAGCCGGTATATGCCATAAGCGTCTCAATAATAATATCAATCCTTCATTATGATCTATGAAGGAGGGTTTCGGTTCGCTGCCATTTGAATCAATGAACTTGAAATCCAATTTGGCAACAACGATAATAAGATTCCGTCGAATGATTCCGGATATGGCATTCCGATAGCGTCGGAACAAGAAATTTGTGATGCGGAATTTGTCTTTTGTATTCGACTTCATCGCTCGTTGCGCATGCACTTGTTCGCTATCCAAACTGGTATATTTTTAAACCCCACTTCGTTGGTTGAACGTTTTCCCTTTAAAAGATTTGTCCTTTTCCCTTTCGAAACAGTTTTCACCCTAAATTGTTATTGTTCCAGTACGACACTTTCACGGGATTACCATCTAATGAAGAATGGAATGGAACGGCTCCTCGCAAAAATGATGCCTCGTAGCCCGAGAACGGCTCAATAACCTTAAAATCCTCGAGAGGAAAGTATTGAATCATCTGAAACCCCCCTATTTTTCTTTGCAGGTCAACATTTTCGGACAGGATATCTGCTTTTCGTTCGGTGACAGAAGATGGGGTGCCCTGTTGTACACTGAATATATACACATTTTTCATCGCCTTGGCTCGGCGACCCCCCTCGAAACCCATTCGGTTAGTCGATCTGCTCTGCTTCGGGGACAGCAGCAAATTCGACCATTCACAGCAGATCCATTTTTCCCTTCTCACCAAACGACCAAGGGGATAAAACCATTTATTATACGATTTCATTCATTGAAAAATTGTTGCAGTCAAAGCAGTTGTGCCAGATTTTTGGAGAGAAAAAAAGATACTTTTTGTTAATGAGTTTTGAAACGAAGCTGATAGCTATAGTGCATTGAAATTTTTGGAAAATGAGTAACAAGTGGTTTAAGGATTTTCAGCATTTCAAGTTTATTGAGAACCAGTTGGACTTGGTGTGTTGAGATTTCTGTTCGGACCCAAAAAATACATAAGTTCTTGACACATTGCGGACCAAGTACGAGATATCTCGTTTTTTCGCTTGCCGCTGGTGTGTTACTCTAGGAAGCATAACTCGACGAAACGAATTAAATATTTATTTATTCTTCAAAAAAATTAAACACAACAATTTCAGTAACTCTTAGTATCTTTGAGTAAGATTCGTTCCATTGATATAGAATGTTGAGATATAGAATATTGAATTTTGCCTGGCTTAGGTTTCTTTATGTTAGAAACATTTGAAAATGATGAAAAAAGATCTTGAAGACTCAGTATATGTATTTTCAATCAAAGTTTAATAATCTAAAACACTGTAAAAAAAGCGAGGTAACAAGATAATTGTTTTGCTATTTTGGCATAATAAAGATAAGTTAATTTAGAAAAGGGACACTTTCTTTGACAGCTTTGTGTTTCCATGTAAAAAGTACTATCTGTAATATTTATTTCTTTATTTTTAACTTACGCATTTCTAAAATATCAATGCAGTAGTAGAATAAAAAAAATTACGCACACTTTCCTTCAAAATTCATCATTATCCAATCGAGAGCTTATGAAGCCTTTGTTTAAACCAACAGTTGCCAATAGCTGAGTTTCAAAAATGTATCAAAACACTGAATGTTCACAAAGTTCAAACAAAGCGTTGGAGTGAAGCACATGATTGGCAACTACAAAAAATCATGATTATGATCATGATGATTTGCCTAATAAAGTGAATAAATCCGGGAAAAATCCGGGCATTTATCAATGAAATCCGGGCTACCGGGCCGGGCCAGACTTTTCCCAAATTTTGTACATATCCGGAAAAACCCGGGCCAATCTGGCAATCTTAGCTGTAACAAACTACCGAAGCAAAAAAATCGAGATATCTCGTATTTGGACCGCAATGTGATAACAAGAAAGTTATTGATTTTAGAGTCTTGAAATGTTATGATAAAATGATTTGCATGAAAGGCTCATTCATATTCAAAAATAAATTAGAGACATCAGATGCAGTACACAGTGGTCCAGAACGGGAATTTAGCGAGACAATATTTATAAGGTTGAAAATATAAGATTCAGAGAAAGGGTGTCCTCAGCAAAGATGCTTTTCAAATAATGCGCTCTAATAATATTGTAACAGATATTAGGACTTGTCTAAAAAACAGTTATTCAGCTCTAACTGTATTGAATGAATTTATATGTACGAGGTTTCTTCTAAGCACTTTTATCAAATCATAATGCGCACCTTTTAATCTTAGACAGCAAATGTCTATCTTGAAGCATTCGTTAATTACAAGGTTTTTTCTATCAAAAAGTTGTATTTTTTTCAAACTTCCATATCTCAGATTGGAGCAAAAAAAAAACTAACAAAGACAGCGTTGTGTAGTTCGAATATCAATCTATTATTTCTGAAATTATCCCACAGACATTATTTTTTAACTCGAGAAAAAAACCCTAAGTTTTTGATTTTCAATTCATTTTTTGTGAATAAGTCGCATTTTCATCGCTAAATGCTATTAAATAGGAAAATAAGCGATTAAGCCCTAATTGTTAACAT
Organism: Uranotaenia lowii; assembly: GCF_029784155.1. Taxonomy (NCBI): domain Eukaryota; kingdom Metazoa; phylum Arthropoda; class Insecta; order Diptera; family Culicidae; genus Uranotaenia; species Uranotaenia lowii. The sequence continues at coordinate 12,726 of NW_026598720.1, forward strand.
TTTAGTCAAATTTATTCAAATATTATTAAATTAAATTTCAAAAAAGGTCATTTTCCTTGGAAAGACATTTCAACTATGTTTATGACAGTGTAAACTTAAAGTGTTGCCTCAAATCAGATTTCAATTATCAGCGGCTATAAAATAGTGGATAGAGTCTGCTATGTCAATAGTTAAGCGATCGAATCTCTGTCCTAGCATAGTATTCTATCGTGTGAAAATCGTGCAAGCCAAAATTAAGTGAAGCTGTCTTTTTTACTTTCAATGTATTGTTCAAATCTCATTTTGAATTGAATTTAGGCATTTCCATTCGTGTAGCTTTTTAGTTGGACAAATTCATGCCTGTTTTATTGAAGAATACTTTTTTTTTGTTAACGAGGACGTCGTAAAGTTTCTGCGTAAAACCATCTTTTTCAGTAGCATCGTTCCAGTGCTGGCAAACAAGAACGTTTACTGATATATTGTTTTTCGCCTTCTCCAATCTCCTTCTGTTCTTGTTCCACAAATCCCTTGAGAACCTCTGCAAAATTGTCTATTTTTTCGGCTTGGAAATTTGTTTTATTAGATTTTTTCTGACTTCAGAAAATCTAATTAAAACATAATATATATGAATTATTTTTGAAGATTATAAATGGTTAGGATAGTTTAAATCCTGTCAAAATAAAGAAAAATAAAATTACAAAAACATTGCTACCCGGAGCCTGATTCTGATGCTAACCTCATTTCGGAAATTTTACAGCCTGAAAAGAATTGTATATAGTACATAGAAGATCAATTCATTTCTTAAAGCGATTCAACCTAAAATTCTATTTGAGTTGCTTCAACATAATGAAAAAAACACCATTTTTTATAAATAAAATAAATAACAAGTGAAAAAAAATTACGGCCCCCTCTTACTAACATCACAAAAGTGAAATGGGTACTCGGCACAAAAAAAAACTTTACGAGTTAAATGTCTCAATAAAACTACTTGTGTAAAAAACAAGTAAAAAAGTCTGGCCACACTGACCGGAGATATGTCAACAGAGGAGAGGACATCATAACATCGACCAACGACCAAAGGAATGATGCATGTGCCAATACCCTCGCTTTATATTCTTTTCCCCTCCTCAGCAGTAGCTTGTCCTTGTCGTGGCTTGTCGAAATGAGCTATGCTGTCATGAAGGCAACAAAAATTCTCCCCGATTCCCAACTCCCGACCAAAGTCAAGGGGAACCCTGCTGAGGAAAACCGTTCTGCTGCCACAAACATTCCCGAACGGCGACAGGATGCTACTATACTCGCCTGTCTGTCCCCGTGCGCTTTTGTATCATCGATGATGCTGCTTCGAGTGGAGCCTCGCCTTCGCCCTCGGTGGGACCAAACCCTCGTCCTTTTCCGCAGGGCTTTTCACTTATTTTCTATCAATCATTATAAACAATTTCTAAATCTGATTCCCCCTACTCTTCGCTTCCATCCGTTCGTCATGAACGACAAAAAAAGATCCCATAACGACATCCTCCAACAAGATATAACATTTGATTAAAAAAAGTATCAGTATGAGCGGGGCTTCAACAGAACGTGTACAAAGCGCAAAATATTAGGCAAATAAGTTCTCTGGTGGCAGTAAGATTTTTGCTTTCTGAATATTCGGGTGGTTTTCGGTCCTTTTTGGGGTTTGATCCTTGCCATTTGGAAATCCGAAATTGCACTTTTGTGGTGGCTTTATGTTGCCTGCCGCACAGCCTACATACCGCAACCAAATCTGGTGGGCCGGACGGGATCTAGCGGAGTTGTGTCAACATAGGAATAACGGAGGCCTTTGATGAAAAAGATTATCCAAATGAGCGTAACAGATTATCTGGGAGGTGGAGGGATTGCCAATTTGATTGGGGCTCGTTAGTACAAGAAGCTGGAAATTTATTGATTTTCTTACATTTAGCTGATGATCTAATATATTCTTTTTCTTTCCTCTCTTTCAGGTATGTCATCCTTTTTATGAATGAGGCTTTTGGTTTGTATAGTACTTTAAAAAAAACGACTTTTTTTTTAATAATATCTTGCTTTTTAACTTCATCAACCGACCAAACTGATTTTTGTAAACAAATGGGTTACTTTTTCCAACAGCATTTTCTAGTTAAGTTGCATAGAAAACAAATATTGCGTGCTCTAGTGAGCCCCTTAGTTCATAAATGATTTTATCAAATTAAATTTATCCAAATTATATTTAACACAAAATAACGGCCATTTGATCGGTTGATTTTTAATATTTGCAAAAAATAAGATTCAAATGATTTTATAAACTCTAAAAAAAAATAAAATCACATAAATTTAACATTAATAAATGATTATTTAAAAATGTATATACACTGCCGGCCAAAAGTTTGGGATCACCCGCCTAAAAACATGCAAATTTTGATCGTTCATATCTCAGCCGTCTTAGGACATATTGCAAATCTTCTGAACTCATTTGAAAGATAATGAGCAATAGCTATTTCGGAGGTATTTTGCCCATAAATAATGTTTTAGTTTTGCACTTAAAACTTAACCTAAAGTTAGAGCATTTTCAAAAAAACGCACTCAATATTCAAGGCCGATCATCTCGCGATAGGGTGGACCAAATTTCAAAATTTGAGTTGCATTAGAATCCTTATTCTATACTTCTCGAAATACAATCAACAAATTTTGTGCAAAAATTTAAGAATGTACTTTTAATTGATAAAATAGACACTTAAGTTATCGTCCAAAAGTTTGGGATCACCCCTCAGTATGGTGTATTGGCCAAAAACATGCAAATTTATCTCATTCATATCTTTCTCATCTAACATCGTATTGCAGATCTGAAGGGTGCATTTGAAAGCTTAGGAATTGTTGTTTTTCCATAAATTCATACAAAAATTATATTTTAAAGTGATAACCATAAACAATTTACTTGAAATTAATTGTTTTTTGAAAATTCACACTTATGATTGTGAATTTTTTATGGTTATGGATTTAAAATATAATTTTTTAATGAATTTATGAAAAAACAACAATTCCTAAGCTTTCAAATGCACCCTTCAGATCTGCAATACGATGTTAGATGAGAAAGATATGAATGAGATAAATTTGCATGTTTTTGAAAAAATGATCCCAAACTTTTGGTCGATACACCATACTAGGGGTGATCCCAAACTTTTGGACGATAACTTAAGAGTCTATTTTATTAATTAAAAGTACATTCTTAAATTTTTGCACAAAATTTTTTGATTGTGTTTTGAGAAGTATAGAATAAGGATTCTAATGCAACTCAAATTTTGAAATTTGGTCCACCCTATCGCGAGATGATCGGCTTTGAATATTGAGTGCGTTTTTTCGAAAATGCTCTAACTTTAGGTTAAGTTTTAGGTGCAAAACTAAAACATTATTTCTGGGCAAAATAACTCCGAAATAGCTATTGCTCATTATCTTTCAAATGAGTTCAGAAGATTTGCAATATGTCCTAAGACGGCTGAGATATGAACGATCAAAATTTGCATGTTTTTTAGCGGGTGATCCCACACTTTTGGCCGGCAGTGTACATATATTTAATTATAAATCTTGAAGAGAAGAAAATTATGAAAACTACATATATCTAATTTTACTATAAACTTCCAAACATTTTCGAATTGATGCAACAGGGAAAACTTCAAGTTGAACAATCTGATTCCTCGTGCTCTTCGTTCTTATCCGTTTGCATGGATCCGTTTGCATGGAAGTTTAACAAGCTATTCTTCATATTTTTCTGATCATTCTTCAAGAATCTATGCGGGTTTTTCTTCAATAAAATTTCTGAACCATGCATGAGAATCAATCTGGAAAGGAATGTTAACTACCTTAAAGGAAATCTAACAAACCAACTGAATGTCTCTCTGGAGCCACGGAAAAAAAAATTATGTTTTGCAAATCACACTAAAAAACAACATTCCATGGCTTAAAGTAAACAAATTTCGTCACAACTGCAAAAACGTTTTAATTTACTTTTTTCATTTGACCGTTACAAGAAACTGTGTTTTCTGTCCATTTCATCACATTTCCTACTTCAATTTCTTACACGAATACTAATGTTAGTAAAAATAATCGTTATCTGCATTTCTTACAATTATAATAACTCGAAAAAAAGTTTTTAAAATGTGTCTCTGGAGCCACTATAGAACATTAAAAAAAATTAGAGATGCTCTGCCTAGTTTGTTCTTACTTATATTGGGTAATGAATACAAAATTATAATCAAAATTAAAATTCTGTAAAAACCAGAACTAAAAATAAATGCAGAAAATTCAGTGCACAAAAAATGAAATAAATTATACAAGTTTTTAAATCAAAATTTTCTTTTCAGAAAAAAATACCTTTGGAAAATATCTTATTGAAAAATTTATTCGTTTTGAGTAAAATCGATATTTGATAACTGATCAATTAATAATCCTGCATGAAAAATTAATATAGTTTTAGTATCTATTTACTATTTGTCAGGTTATCAAGAATTCAGATCTTTTCAAGGTATTTTTGATTCTGGAAAACAATTATTCTGGAAACAATTGGAGGATTCTGGAAACAATTATTTAAAAATACAACTATTTCTAATATCATTCTAGAATTTCTTTGAGCATTTGATAACTCATTTAACACCTTTGTTGTAGACACAAAACGATTTGACTCATGGGTTTTTTTATGATCTGACGGGCTTGCGCCGGGGGTCTTCCGATTTTCCCTAAAATTGAAAATTTAGTTGATGACACACGTATTTATTCAAATTTCTTTCATTTTTATTTTTAGAGTTCGATTCGGTTTGGTTTTTTTTAAATAAAATAAAACCACATTTCAAAGCTCATAACTCTGTTTTTTTTTTCAACGGATAAAATAGCTTATTATGTACTAAATTTTTTAGGAAAGCTGAAAAAATGTGTAACACATTATGTGTTTTTAAGTCGTAAAAATGAGCCGAATTTTCAATTTTGAGGAAGATCTAAAGACCCCCGGCGCAAATTGTCCGATAATAAAAAATAATCCTCTTATACTTTAAGAACATCAAAGATTCCGTTCGGTTAAATTTATTCTCGTATTCTGCTCAACTTCAAGACCTAAATATTTTATCAGAAAGTCAAAATAGCTCGCATTATTCGGGAAACTCGATCATTTAATTAAAAACCTTTATTTTTGAAATCTTAGTAATGTTTACAAATTTATTTAATGAATTTTTACCTATTTTCAAAAGTTATTTCGATTACTGAGCTGATAGAAAAAAATTATTACATATTCAATGGGATTCGCCCGTGAAATAGTTCAAAATCATGTCTCGAATTTATCACGCTTAGGAAAAATGTGAAGTGTGTGCCTTGTTTAAAATTGATTTCAGTTCGGTATGAGATTATTAAATTCTTGGAGTTCAGTGATCTAATTCAGAGTAAAAATTTTTACTTGTTATCAAAGTGGTAATAAAATTTATTTTCGGAATTTATGATAATTACTTTTTATATTTGAAATAAATCATTTACGTTTAAATCATAAATGAAACTTTTATAAAAAAGACCCACATATTGACAATTTGAATTGAAATTTAAGGAGCAAAAAAGAAAAAAAAAATAACTCCAAATTTGGGTTTAAAACATTGAAAGTACAAAGCATACACAATATTAAAAAAAAAAACATTACAGATCAAAATAAAGCTTAAAAGTTGCTATGTACATCGAATAATTTTTCTCACTTTTAATAAATTCCAAAACCATGATCATGAAAAATAGTTGAAACATATTAAGTTAATGTTCATAATTTTAATCTTCTAAGATAAGATTTATTTGAAGACTGAATCTGAAGATTACAAAACAAATTACAAAACTGTCATTTTGTCTGTAGAACTCTTAAATTTAAAATTGCAAAGCAGACTTTAAAATTTGAAAAATTTATTTGAAATGCAATGCTGGATATGAATAGAACAACATTAGCATTCGAAAAAAATGCAACACTTTGTTTTGAGGATAACTTTCAAATATATGAATAAAAATTGATGAAATTTTCAGTGAAGCTTTATACCCGAATAGGATTGCACCACAAAAAAAACCATGAATTCCATATTCACAGATCATAAACTGTATGGTTTACGCAATGATTATTATCGTCCTAGATATCGTGAATGCACATTGGAATTCATAGCTTTGGACCTTACATTTAATTGTTTTGAAGAAAATAACCGAAAGGGGTATTGTTATGCCGCGTGACCATGCAAAAATTGCGATTTTCCATTCATTGGAAAGCCAAAAAATATAAAGTTTATGGTTATAACAGCTTTTATTTTTTCATAATAAAACCATGAAAATCCGGTTATTTACAAGGTTCTCCCGTTGAAATAAAAATTCTTGCTCTTGGAGGGTTTTTTTTCTTGTTTTTGATGTCATCATTGTCATAGAAAGAAAAACAAATGAATTTATTCATATTATTTATCAAACTAATCTGAATAGTTAACTCACTTTTTTTCGACTGACACTCGGTTCTGCCTCCAGCGGAATTCTTCGGGGTCTAATCTGAACAAGCATTTTATATTTTATCATTATTTGTACTTACCAACAGCTTTTCGAATAAATTTTGGAGGAAATTTTAGCCAACACCGAAACAAAACTGAAAATTTTCGACTTGACAATAGAATGATAAACGCTCATTCCAGATCCAAACAAAACATAATATCAACTTTGTTGGATATTCTAAACTTGTATATACTTCTTAAGAAAAACACTATTTAAGGGCGTTGTAGGGATTTTGAAAATCAAGATCTATTGCATTTCGTTTTTTTACTGCCCCAGTAGCAAAGTTCATTAACAAACCCCTAAGCCCCCCTCACCCCATTCGCACGGCCATGACCAGTGTCTTTATCTTGAAATCAACTTAAAACAAATTTTGTTATTCAATTTAATCATAAACTAATTCTTCTGGAACACCAATAATTGAATGAAGTCCTTAATTTTGCGTCATTTCTTTTTTATGGACGCTAAAGGCCAGACAAAAAAATTGGGATCTAGAGTTTCAATTTGACACCCCTAGCTCAAAAACCGCTATATTTCTTTTGTTTCTCAAACGATTTGCCCAAATTTATAATTTGGGAATCCTCGTAACGTAATTCAAATACGATAATATCCAGCTACAAACATTCATTTTAATTTTTATTCAAAGTTTGAGAAAAAAAATCGAAAAAGCATGCTTCAAAAAAAAAAGACTTTTTTTTAAATTATTAAATAATTGACTGATTTAGATTCTTTAAATATAAATTACAGAATCTTCTAAGAGTTTCTAAAGGTAGTTGTTTTTCGAATTTTTAGTAAATTTGCAATTGTCTAAGATTATCATGTTTTTGTAAAGCATCGCAGAGCTTATGTAATTACTTCACTCCTCAAGAACTGGTATGCAATTGCGTTTCTCGTGAATATATATTTTTTTTGCAAAGATCTTGTGATATATAGTAATTTTATTTAGGCTTTTTCGGTCTCGGATGTAGATCAAACAACAGTGTTTTTTGAAATACCCGACGTTTCGACCAGTTTTGTTGGTCTTTTTCAAGGGCATTTGATGTCTTTTGTTTTTGTCGATTTCGCTTTAGTTCATCGGCTAGGAGTCCATTGATTGCTGCTCGTATATTTCAACGGATGGAATGAAAAAGTTTTCATCCGTATCACTATGGTATGGTGGTTCGGTTCGAATTCAGCAAAAAGACCAACAAAACTAGTCGAAACGTCGGGTACTATAAAAGCCACCGTTGTTTGATCTACATCCAAGACCGAAAAAGCCAAAATAAAATTACTATATAACATTTCCGGTCGAAAACATAAACCTAATCTTGTGTTATCATATTTAAAATCCAGTGAAAACTGAATTAAGGTGTTTAGGTTAGGTTGAAAATAAAAAAATAATGAAAATCTTACACTTTAACTGTTAACGCTTGTTAAAGCAGTATACTTTCAAAAAATAAGGAAACATTTTCCCGGGGGCTTCAATCTTTTATCCTTGCGAAAGCAATAGTAATGCAACCACTTTACTATGGCAATAACAATCTCGAAAATGCTTTTACATCTTTTCCCACGGCTTAGCACGGTCGGACAAGTTGAACTTTTCTTCCATCTGGAGGAGATAAGCTATGCGATAAAAATGCACTCCTTCTCGGTAGTCTCTGACCAGAAGAAGCGCACAATCTGATGGCCGATAAGAGATTATGGCAATGTCAGAAAGATTATATGCATGTTTTTTTCTTTCTTTCCCTTAGTTCAAGTACTTTCCGTAGTGTTATCTTAAGTTCTTTCCAAGATTATCACTCAGCAACGGAAAAAAGGCGACCGACCTTCTCGGAACGGCGAAGAAGCCTTTAAATCAGAAGAGGTCTCGAAGAATCGTTTGATTTCCGTTCTCGATCCATACTTGCGTCCTTCTGACTGGGCCCACCTAGAAAGGCCCTTGATTTTTGTCCTACCATCTTTGTGCTAGGTAGCTATCATTGCGGGAAGTCATCCAGGCTGACATGATTCCACTTCCGTCGACATCGTCATAAGAACAAGCTTTTGCTTTGTGATGGAAACTGTTTGATGGGATAATTTCCGCAATAATTTGCCATTCCACTGTCGTTCTTCTTCCGTCGAAAAGGGATGATGCCCAATATTGAAAAGCAGCTCTTCATTAAACAACTGGACCGTGACGAATAAATTCTAGCGTTTGGTTGAGTTGGGGTGCCCTGGATGGGTTTTACTTTCCGAAGATAAATTACCTGCGAAAAATGCTGTCTCGTATTACAGGCTCTGAAGGCACTGGAGCAGAAAAACGAAATACCTGGAGCGCCCCACTCGACTTTGCCTACGTACATAAGTAGATGTTGTATCTAACAAGGAACAGGTCAAAAGTTTCCCGTTGCTTCTGAACGCAAAATCAAGGATTACGTGACTCTTTCGGGCTCAAGAAAATCCTTTTGCTATGCTGCCCCTTAGTATGGCTGCTCAATGAATGGGTAACCGTAATATCTTTGAATAATGGTTATTTTATGATAATTAAGAAGCATAGCTGCTCGCAACACGTATTGTGTACTCATGGAGGTGAATTAAAACGTCAAATTTTATCGCCGGGAAATATTCATCATGAGTGTTTAACATTTATGGATAAGGGAAACATAAAAAAAGCTCACTCACTTATTGAATTAAAGGTTAGCAATTCATTTATATTGAGAGCCAGTATTTAGAACCACATGTCAGGTCTTTGTCGTATCTAGAATCATAAATCATCATTTTCGTTTGGACTAAGTTGTGAAAATCAAATTTTTTTTAAATTGATTGATTGATTGAAATAAACTACATATTTATCAATATGACATTCCGATAAAATTTGGTTCATTAATTTTTTTCTACGTTGTTTCAATTGTATGACTACATACCACACTGCACTGTCTCTAGCCATAGATGCACCCAACTCCGGAGTAGAAAATCTCTGTTCTATTAAATAATTACAGCGCTTTTTGTTTCCCTCCCTGGATGAAATACATATTTCATATGGGCTGTCGTAAAATCAAATCTGTTTTGTTACCTACTATTGAAAAATAGATAAAACTAAATTGCGATACCACAGTAATTTGCGGTTTTATAGTATTGTAGATGTTGGCACTCGCGCGAGCGATCGCAAAACCAAGGAGTAATTATTCTAATTGCAATTAGGTCTAATTATGGTGTCGATGTCTCTCATGCCAGCTAGTGCTAGGCACTATTACATGGTTTGTCATTCATGATTCGAATTGTGCTTCCGAGTTGAATGGATGAAACTTTACAATTCAATGAACTTTGACCTCTCCTGGGAGCGGATTAGATATTTAGATATATGTGTGTAGCTAACTATCCGATGAATTATTTGATTTGTTTTGTTTTTAAATTTCAAGTAGAAATATTCAAACATTAGTAATCATAACCTGCTAATTGAAAAGAACAGTCCTTGATATAATCAATTTCTTTCCTGATTATGATTCTTATCTACCTGAATTCATCTATCTGTACCTGTTAATGCATTTTATTATGATTTTACTTTTTTCTGGACCCATTCAAATAGTTTATCGCGATTTTTCCGGTCAAGCACTAAATATGATGAGCTTATCTTATTTATTACGGCAATATCTATTACATAATTGATTTCATACTTTTCAATAAAATTTTTGAAGGTTGGACCATTCCGGTTTAATTCAGTACTCAGTTGAGTTTTATACGATTTTGAATTTGATACACCTTCTAATAAAAAATAATTGTTTTCGTGCTACAGTATTTTCAAAACTTTCTCGGCTTTCTCACTTGACATTTCACTATTTGTGAATGTAAATTGAAATAATAGTATTTCAGCTTTTGCTTTGCCTTTTGACTCACAATAATATTGAAAACCAATTTCATAGATAAAAATCAGAGATCATATCATCGATGGATTTATTAGACAAATTTATAATTCAAACAGCAAAATTTAGGAAAACACCATTCATTATACAGTTCAAATGCTGATCTCAGGGTGGCCACTCATTCGGGAAAGTCGGGAAATGTGGGAAAAAGTCGGGATATGAAATCCATTGGGAAAATACGGGAACTAAGCTGCTCAGTGCATTCAATGCTTCAGGAAAAATTAAAATAAAACTTACATTCAAGCCATGTTCTTACAAATTATACTCAAAATTTCAATCAACTCAAAAATTAAATAAATTGTAGACTTCAGTCCAGTTGCTAACGAGAAATAGCTTGCGTAAATAAACGATTTTTCCATTTACATTTATTTGCGTTCAACTTGAATCTTCTTTTTTGTTTACGTAACAGAAGGTCTTATCAAAAATTACAAACCACTAATAAATTACTAATTAAGCACATAACTACAAGTTACATATGCGTAATTAAAAACGCATTAGAAATTTATCTGCATATCAAGTCGGAGATTTGTCGTTTACTTTACAGATATTTCTCAAATCGTTGAATCATTTATAATGGACCGTTTAAAAAAAAGATGTAGGTATTTCAAATGAATAAAATTCAATAAATGCGTAGCATAGTTACGAGTGTTGGAATTTATCATCTAATTTATGTTAGAATTTTAAATTTGAATCAAAAGAGAACTTTTAAAAGAAGATTTGGTTGGATTTGAACAGGCCACACTGAGCTCCATCACCATGAGTAAAATTTGAAGCAACAGAGTTCAATTCTCATGTACAAGATCCAAAAAGAAAATATGATTGACGGAAATCAGTCTCCTGGATTGAAAAATACTGATTCTGGTTCTAACAATTCATAAATATTGACTCTTGTAGAAATGATTCGTACGTTCAACTGATGTTTCTTCAAAAAATGCTAATGGCGTATAGTTCGGTCTTGTCAAATTTCGACGATTTGTCGTTCGGTGTAAAATAAAAACTTAAGAACTATTTTCAGGTCATCCAATAAAGATAAAGAAATGAAAATTTTGATATCATTGTGGTTGTATGGATAAACAGGAGTACGGAAATGCAAATTGACACGATTACTCTATAAAACGCATGACCAACATCTGTTTGCTAAGTGTTATTGATCCTCGTTTTTAAGCTCTTTTGAAGATTTTTAAGCTTTTTTGCCTTAATAGCATTGGAGATAAAAGCTTTAAAAAACTGAAAAGCTTTAATCTGATCAAAAAGTTTAAATCAGACAAAAAAATTGTGAAAGTTGTTCAACATACGGGTTGTGTAAAGTTGCATACACGTGAGTTTTTCAAAGTTTATAAAATACATTCAAAGGTTTTTGAAATAAATAAAACACGTAAAAAATTAACTTCTTTGTGACTTGAATTTATTTATTTGCGGTAGTTTAGATTCTTCCATGCGTAATGTGCTGTTTATATGAATTAGTTTTACTGCAATCAACCTTTTAATTAGTACAGATTCAGTGTTATAACAAAATTTTCCCACTTTGTTTCAAATGCCTCTGTTCTTTGAAAAACAATCTGTTTCAGATTATAAAACTACTTTTTTTTATCTAATATCGTCACCGCTTACACAAATACTTGAAAAATTGGTTTTCTTGTAAGCGAGATATGAAAATGCGCAAAAAAATATAATTAAACCTTTATTTAAAGTAGAACACCGTTAAGTCGAGCTTTATTGGTGATTTTTTTTGTTTTTGACAATCGGGATTTTTTTCAATCATACGGGAAAAAGTCGTGAAAAATGCGGGAAATCTTGAACCTGTGATCTATCTTGTGTCGAATAATTAGTTTCTTTTCATGATTTTTGTACCGTTTGTAAACTTTTAATACAATTTTCATATATGAAACA
>NW_026598721.1:0-25000 GCF_029784155.1 Uranotaenia lowii
CCGTTTTCCATCGAAATTGTTCTTTTTAATACTTAAAGAAAGAATCTCATTAACTTTTGCTCAAAACGGGGGTTTTTAACCATTTTCTACCTTTAGCAAACGGTTAAAAAATAACCATAATCCAAGTTCTCATCGAAATCTCATTTTATGAGTTTTCACTGAAAACTCATAAAACGACTTGATCCACAAAACTTCGATTATGGTTATTTTTCAAGCATTAATGGTTCAATATGGCCGAGCGTGCATCATAAACACACGGAAAGAATAATTTTAAAGCAATAAAGTTATGAACCAACATATTCCAAACAGGATGATTTTATGAAAAATGTGAAAAAAAATGTTGTAAACTACTTATTTTACGTATAAATATAATTTTCAACAGTTTGAAGAAAATAAATAAGAATCTTTACGGAATTCTTTATGGAAAGAACCACGCTGTATGATGATTTTATTGGTACATATATTTGAAAATTAAAATATTATAGTTGGAACGCTGTCAAATATCCATATAACTGATGAAGCATCGAACTTTCTTCTACAGTACTTTAAGTTTAAATGGAATGCGAATATAGTCCTATTGGTCGCTGGTAGTGTTCGTAATTTTAAAACCGAGATTTTTACTAGAAAAGTTTTATTATAGCGTTATCTATCTATTGATTGATAAAACAATATTATGGATTCTGAATATTCTGGATAAAAAGTTGAAAAGGCAGACATTTTTTTTAAACCTCTTATTGAAGGCGATTGCGATCAATGGTTATTGAACAGACTTATTTCCACTTCAAATTGTAGCTCGAGCTTAACTTTCATTCATGAATTGAAACGAATAAAAGCATCGTTTTCCCGGTTTTTTTTACAAATTCAAATTTTTAAATGGCCTTTAAAGTTGCTGAAGTTGCTTGAATCGTTCGAAAATAAATTCAAACTTTGCTTTTGCATAAGCCATGTATATTCACAGCGTAAGTATCTTTTATTATTTTTGAATTATTTGCTTTGCTTAGCAATACCGAATTATTTTCAGATTTCATGTGAAGATTTCAGGGAACCGGAAGAGCTTAACTTCCGGTGTTACGATTTACAACCTGGACTTAGCTTTGTCTCCGTTTCCGATGGGCAGTTTGTATTTGAGTGCATTCGCTGGTTTTTGTGCGGCAGCGAAGTTCACGACTTCCATTTACTACAGCCATTACCCAACAAAGGAACTGCAATCACTTTGACCATTAAAATTGAAAGCACATCTTTTCGGCCTTCTTCGTATTGGCTTCAGAACCTCTTCAAAGAGAAAATTCTACAAAGTCGTCTCATACATTTCAAACGATTTTTGTCCAAACCCCGCGAAGTTCATATTGTTGAATGCAAAAAGACGATCAATTTTGATGACTTCCAGCAGGAAATGGAACATCTAGGGTTTCTGTTCCAACCAAAGCACCGTCCGCCGTTAAACCTAATCGGCGTGCATGAAATGCAAGACCGCATCAATTCTGAGCGAGGACTTTGGACAATTGTCAAAGAAATGCTTCAATTGGAAGCATTTCGGCAACTTGAAGTTAACGATCAGGTCGACAAATCTGGTTATCGATTGCAGTTGCAAAAAACGACTGCCGTAGATCTTCAAGAGAAAATAAAGGAACTACAGGAGCGTATTCAAACCAGTCGAGAATACGACAAGCTGCGACATAGCTTGGAACAAATGACAGGCAATTACTAGAACCTTAAAAACAATCGATTATAGAATTTTATTAAAATGTGGAATTATTACAGGTGGCATTTTAAAACGCGAAATTCAAATTTACACTGGTGTCGCCAAAAGCTACGAATCCACGCTCAAAGAACTGGTCAGCAAAGGTGAAGCTGTGATAGAACAAAAGACAATACTTTCGCGATTGCTGCAACTCCAAACTAGTATCGTACCCGAAGTCAGCCAATTCCTAGTTAATAGTTTCTGTGAACGAAATTTTGTTCTGGAGGGGCTCTTTGCTATGTTTGGTGCAGATGACAATCAAATCGAAGATCTTTTTGGTCTGTTGATGACTCTAAAGAACAGTATAAATCATTTGGATCATCAGATTGCCGCCGCAACATCCGAAGTGAATCACGCTGAATTTCTAAAAGATGTCATTCGAATGTGCACAAGATTCTCGAATGTTAAATTGAGCACTTGGAAAGAAGAAAAAACCGCCTACAAGGAGTCGATTTGTAACTGCATTCTCAAAGAAAAAGTGGCGATTTATGATACGAAAAAAATAATTGACAATTTGGAACTGAGTCTCAATAACCTGGATCTTTCATTCAAGCTGAAAGAAGATTCCTTGCTGTTGAATAGAACCAACCATTTGTTGAATGAGTTTTCTACAGTAATGCAAAAATGGATGTAAGTTACAACAGAATGATATTAGTAGGTACTAATGTTTTTTTTTTTTTATTTCTTACTATTTTTTTTCTAGTAAAGCGTCTACGACCTTGGAACAGCTTAATTTGGATTTAGTTCATTGTGAAGCGGAAGTCTCTAACGATATCTCTGTGTTTGGATTTTTTTCAACTGAGACTATCAATGGGATAGTGGCTTTGAAGCAATTCATGGAAACTACCACAGACGAAAATCTTTCATCAAACTACTACGGATTTGTTTACGAACACCTTAAATTTTCAGATAAGTCAATCGGTAACCAAATCTTTCCGGAAATTTTGGATCATTTATGTACTGCCGTTTTTCGCACGATGCATGCGGCGCAGAAAGTTTTAAAACATCTTCCCAAGAAAAATGTACGCTTCTTAATCCTTCCACTGGATAGTACGTTTTCTGACGAGGACGAATCGCCACCCAAACTCCCCCCAAACTACCAACCTCTGGTGGAACTTATCGAAGACCATCAACACAAAACAATTTTCCAACATTTGTTTAAATCGTACTTTTACACTAAAACGCCCCAAGAACAATGCCCCCAGCTATATGACGTTTGGGGCATCACTATATTCTACCTGCACGATAATATTACCGTTTGCACCGACGACGGTCGCACCAGAGGCGGAAGTTTCCCTGATTTTGACTGCTATCAGGATAGTTTGGAAGCCTGCATACGACAGTCGCTTGAGATGCGTCGAATCAAGCAGAAGCTGGTCGAATGTCAGCACAGTGTACGCGACTACGAGAAGCGGATAGACATGTTAATCAAATCGTTCATCAACACACAGGTGGATTCTATAGACAGGTAAGGTTTTATTTACTGCTTCCTAATGAATTGTACCTATAATTACGTAGTCTAAACTCAGAAACCTTTGCACGACATGCAAACACGACTTGAAGTATGTAATTTGTTTTTAAAATACGTAATTGCATCGACTAAAAAATCACTTCGATAAGAAAAAAAAGTTGCTAATGTGTCAAATTTTTTTTACGATGCTGGCCACCGTAAATTATAAATAAACGACATCTACCAAAAAAAATCGAACGACTAATGGATTTCCCAAAAAAATCTTACATAATCCAGACAGATTTCTTAAGACTTAAAAAAATCTTACATAATCCAGATTTCTTAAGAATTAAAAAAATATTTTCAATTTTCCGCTTTTTTCCACTTTATTGCTAAAAATCCGCTTTGCCCCATTATCATTAAAAGCACGCTAAAAGCTCATGCGCACTTATTTGATTCATTCATTGAGATGGTTCATCTCCTGGAATGTTCATTTCTCATATTATCGGTCGATTTTCGTCTAACCCATCCTATAGCTTTTATTGTGTATTTTGGATCCGAAATTTCATGGTCCTCGATAGTATAGTGGTCAGTATCCCCGCCTGTCACGCGGGAGACCGGGGTTCGATTCCCCGTCGGGGAGATTTTTTTTTTACTTTGTGACTTTATTTGTGCCTCGCCAAACATAACGTAAAGCTTTATATTTTGCTTATTTAATGATTGATATTACGATTGATTCAGAGATGTCATGTGGAAGTGGAATTAAAAAAAAAACGAAAACGGCTTTTTCTTTTGAATTTACTTCTGCATAGTGTTTGCACTTTTCTATTTGCCCTTTCGATAGATATGCTTGGCAGGATAAGATCTATCAACGGAAAAGTTACCAAAAAAGTTCTCCCCGACGGGGAATCGAACCCCGGTCTCCCGCGTGACAGGCGGGGATACTGACCACTATACTATCGAGGACATGATGGAAGGGCAAAAATAGCTATTTTTGAAATTTGTGACATGAAAGAACACTTTTGCTCAACCATCTAAGTGCAAATAACTGCCTAGGTAATGTCGAATATTATTAACTATAAACGAATGAATTAAATAATCTTGACAAATTTCTTAGAATTTTTAATGAACCCTTGACTGATAAATAAAAATTTTATTACATACTTCATTTCAGTTTATATGGTCCCATTTTCAAAAGATGAGACTAACTGAACAATGCCAAAGCATGATTTTTTCCTTCCTGATTGATTGTTATTGAAATTATAAACTACAGTTTTCGTTATGAGTAATTTTAAATTTTATCAACTTTGTAAAAAGTTCCTCAACATCATATATCATATTAAATAAAATCAATCAGAACAATATTGTTCAAGTCTGGTGTTTTAGTTGTAAGATTTCTTGTTGAATTGAATTGATTGGAATCTCCTATCAACTGTGATCTCAGTAATATCTTAAACTTAAACTAAGTTGCATAAAAATTTAAATTTGGCTAAACCATACAAATTATCCAAAATTTAACGCAAAAGGAAATTAATAATGAACCGATCTACTACAAAAAAAATCGGTTGAGTCTAGCGCTTTAGTTTTTATAAACCTTAATTAGCCAAATTTTGCATGTCCTCGATAGTATAGTGGTCAGTATCCCCGCCTGTCACGCGGGAGACCGGGGTTCGATTCCCCGTCGGGGAGAACTTTTTTGAAAATTTAATCATTTTTTTTTAATTTTCCGCAGGTTTTACAATCTACACAAACTCGAAGCACAGTGGGACAAGGTTCCGATCTTGCTCAGGAATCTAACTAAACAAAGGATGACTTTGGCGCGTTTGGGAAGACAAATGGAAGCCTGGAATTATCTTTTAACAGTTGTTGAGAAAGAACGTTTCAATAAGCGCGCGTCCTACGAACTTCAGATAGCCAAATGCGATCAAACAATCTCGACTCGTGGACGTGAGATACGTGCTCTTGAAATGGAATACGACAGGAAATTGTGTCAAATGAAGTATGCTTTCTGGCAACTTCGGGAAAGACTGACCTATGTCGGTGCTTTTGATGGAACACTGGTTTCGAGTGCCGTACATAGAGCTTTGGAAAATGTTTCAGGACAATGCATGAAAATGCTCTCCGATGCCATGGGCAAGATTGATGTTAAAGAGCCAAACTATTTCGCTATTGCCGATCAGTTGGACTTACTAAAAGACGCCTCGGTAAACATCGAAATTATGTTATTCAACTACAATGAGCGTTTGCGTGAGCTTGACCTATTCAACCAAGAGTTGAGCAACCTAGCAAAAAAGCGCTTCAAAAACCTCAGAATGATAAAAATGCCAAAAGATGACAGGAAACTTTCGCAACTGTACACATTTAAAAAATCTTTGAACCATTCACAACCTGGCTACCGTGACAGTGAACTGGAAGCAATGAAGATGAAGCTGAGTTTGTTGGAAACCAGAGAGAAATTTATTTCAAACTGTCGCACAACATTCGTATCGAACATGATATTGCCATGCGTGGAGAAAATATGCTGGATTAAATTGCGCTACATAACAGAACTGATGTTAAAAATTCCGTTGAAAATCCCTTCTGGCGGATTGAAACTTATTTTCCTGTATGATCAGTCTCAATGTCCGGCTATCGAACAACAAAATTTACATACGGTAAGTAGTTTTCCAATTTCATTTATTAGAATTGAAAAAAGTGACAAGTTTGATCTCCTGGATTAATCTAGTTTAATCTAAAGCTAAAACGGGCACTAAAACGCGTTCCGTTTACAGTTCGTCCTTATCATCAAGGTCCACATCCGATAGATCAATGTCTTCTTCCTCTGGCAGTTGACCATCTTTGCCGTCCCACGGTTCAATTGTGTTGATTTTCGGAATCTCAGCTCCCTTGACTGGGGCAGTATTTCCACGGCCATAGGACAGGTCCCGCAAGAACTCATTGACACCGTCTTCAGAGAATGAACCTCGTAGCAGCGAATACTTCATTTTCTTGGTATTAACGACAGCCATTGCCGGATATCCGAATCCCCCGATGTCCAGATTGTTCTCAATGGCCAGCTGCGCACCGCCTTCGCTCCACAGCCATCCCCATTGCTTTTTCTTGTACTTCTCACCCATCTTGTTCAGCATGTTAATGTACTTGTTCCGGCAGGCCGCATCGCAATCCAGAATGTGTGGCAGAACCGAAAGTACGCACAATGGTTTATCTTTGCAATTTTTGGAGAAAACTTCTTCGGAAGTTAGCTGAACAATTTCCGGTGCTGGAATGTTTTCAGTGTACTTTTCTAATGCCCAGTTGACAATATCCGACGAGGTACGTCCACCGTCATAGTCCTGTGCCGAGTCACGGTCCTTCGGCCCCCCAGCAAAGAATTTAATCGTAGGATAACCTTGAACTCCAAACTGTTGTGCCTTGAGGGTGTGAACTGTGGCATCCAATGCTCCTAGCTTAACTTTGCCCTTGAGTTCGCTAGCAGCTTTGTCCCAGTGAGGAGCCAAGTTTTTGCAATGACCACACCAAGGAGCGAAGAATTCAACCAACCAAATGTCGTCGCTGTTCAAAACCAGTTTGTCGAAGTTAGAATCAGTCAGTTCAATGACATCCTTTCCGGAGCTTCCGCTATCCGAACCGCCACCACTGCTGCTGCTTCCACCTCCACCGAGGACGTTCTTGATTTTCTTTTTCGCTTCGGCCAGTGCAGATTCCGCGATGTCCTTCGCTGTTCTCTGGCCATTGTAATCAACCGGTGATCGTTTGCTGGCACCGAATATCTTAATAGTGGGATAGCCACGGACGCCATACTGTGAACAAATGCTTTGCTCCTCCTCGCAGTTGACGCCGCCCACCTTGATCACTCCTTTTAGGGCAGTAGCGGCCTTCTTGTACTCCGGAACAAGGTTCCGGCAGTGTCCACAAAATGGTGCGTAAAACTCGACAACCCACACTTCGTCGCTTTTGATAACATTCCGATCAAAATTGCTAGCGGTCAGTTCCACCACATCATCGGACGAGGAATAAAGAGCCCAGCCGGAACTGGCCAAACAAACGAGAAGGGTTGACGCAACCCAAAACGATGACGTGCCCATTTTGCTCAATGCCTATCCAGTCTTCTTCTTTTTCCTACTGATAATACCCGGTGGAAGCTCCGTTTTGTGCCGGTGATTTGTATGAAAAAGCTGGGAAAATTTAATTTTACGTTATTGTTAGAAGTTGGACTAAATGGAATTTTTTTGCTTACCGTATGCTATGTACTGTTTAACTTCCGAATAACTTGTGCAAAATGTCGCTCCGGTGTTTTCTCAAGGAAGGAAGTAGGTTGTTTCGCGACGATGTGTGTCCGACTGTCAGTGGCTTGGCAATTCTTCGCCCAATTCTTCGCAGATCAGAGTGAACTTCGATGAAGTTGATTTGGTCGAACGGGATTGGTTAGTCGCTGAATGAGAACAAAGCTCCCGATAGTTCGGAGTGTTCATCTCGCAGAAAGCTCAGGGTGAACTAGCGGATGACTAAGGCGTGTCATAATCAAAATTTTTGCAATAACAAATGTAAACGTTGAATAATCTATTTCAAAAAGTAATATCAGAACAAAAATGCAAACTCTAAACTATTCTTGTTTGAAAATGCTAATCTGCGAAATTATGAATGTTGTGGAAATCTGTTATGGGCATAATCAAGCTCAAAAAGTTTCACGTCGGTGTGTTATGGGTTGTTTTGGCAAAAACGAACTATTCAGAATATTTTTAACTTCAGCTTGTACATGTAATCAAAAATAGCAAAAAAAAATGTAAGCGATTTTTCCAAAAAGATTAGATAGAAGTATTTCAACATTCTTACAACTGATAGGTTATTTAAAATTTGCAATTATTATTATTATTATTTTTATTTTTTTTCAATTATTTTTTTGGTTTTCCTCAGCCCATTTTCACCGCACAGCACATGGTTGGCATGCGATTCGTCTACGTCGATCAGAATGATCAGACCATACGCTTGCTAGGACAAAACGATGCGGTTCTGGTCAACCTGCTGTTCTTCGTGACGTTCCTAGCCATGGAAGGGTGTCGCTTTCTGATGGTGCATCACTGTTTCGAGGTAGGTGGTTTTCACTTTCAATTACGGATATACCTAAATTGATTATCAATTTTAATGTAATTTTACTCACTTTATTTAAGGATCTTTCCGACGAGAACATGAAATATTTGGAACGTTATTTGAAGGCTTTGATTGGCAATAGGATGCAGTTGGTCATCAGTCGAGACAGAAAAGATTAAATTTAAGTTTGAAAAAGGTGGTAACGTTTCTCATTATTTTTGTTTACTTTAAAAACAAGCAAATTTGTTAATGATAATACGAATTTTTAAAGGAATACAATTATTTTTTTATAATCATAAAATAGCATATTTAAGGTACATTATATTCTAGATACTAAGAATAAAACTGTTCCCACATTCTAAAGATCTCTTTTGTTCTTGTACAGAGTAGGTTTATCGAAAACTTGTTTCATCCCGCCGGCGCGCTCGTTGTGGAATTTAACATTGTTTGTCGTGTCGTTAAACCAGGGCGAGTCGAATTTGGTCGTGTCTTGATCCACCAGATGGGTGTACTTGGTGCGACCACATCGTCCAAAGTTCTTGACCTGCATAACCTTCGGCAAGATTGTCTTGTCAAAGTGATCTTCCAGTGTTGGTGTTGAGAAGTCCTGTTTGTAAACCTCGTCTTCCTTGTCCAGGTAGAACGCACCCCGATGATAATATTTCTGCAGAAACTTGTACTTGCCCTTGACGTTTTTGTTTGTGATTTGTTTGGGATTGAGACGCTGATCTTGACGCCGCTCGTCTTCGGTCATATTGCGTAGCCGTTCGATTTCGGTCTTTTCCTTCTCGAGGGCTTCCTTCTCTTCCCGGTCACGTTTGATGCGTTTCAGTTCTCGCAACTTCCAAGCCTCATACTCAACTTCATCATTTTCATCGTCTGTGTTAACGTCGTTCAGGTTCGGCTCATTGTCCACCTTGGCCTGTTCCATGTCCTTCTTGATGCTGTCCTCGACCAGCTTTAATGTATTGCGGCGACGCTCCTTGGCCGCTTTCTTTGATTCATATTCCAGTTGCCTCTGCTTGTTGGCCTCGCGTTCTTTCTCGATTATGGTGGTGCGATCCTTCTTCCGGACAAACAACGGTTTCAACCTGAATAAAAGAGATAAATTATGTTTATGCGCTTGTGAGATCTTAGAATATTATGTCTACCTTGGTTCATTTTCTTCCTCACTTTCGGTTTCCTCATACTCGGAACTTTCTGATTCGGATGTATCGGATTGACCTTCCTCTTCTTTTTGCAGAACCTCTTCTTCCTTTTTCTGTAGCAGCATTTTCAATTTCAGCATTTGTCTACGGCGTTCGATTTCCGTGTCGCTAAGTTCCGTTTCCGATTCCGATTCTGATCCAACGGAAATCCTTCTTCGAGAGACCATTCCACTTCCTTCTCCGCCGTACTCTGCCGCGTGATTGTCCTCATCCTCTTCCTCCTCGGACTCCTCGGGACGCTGACGATGACGGAAATGCTGTTCCGGTTCTTCCATGGGCATTTCATCATCTTCCTCGGCTTCTTCCTCGGACTCGACCAGTTCTGGTGCTTGGATGACCCGATGTCTTTCACGGCGCTCTTTTTCCACCTCATCTGCTTCCATAGCACGGATTGCCTGTAGACGACGGATTCTGGGATCATCGATTTCATCCTGCAGGTCGTGTCCATCTTCATCGTCGTCGTCAGAATCTTCCTGCTGCTGCTGCTGCCTTCGATGGCGCGCTTCCCGTTGCTGATAGTGGTAGTGCTCTTCCGCTGCCCGACGCGTGTCGATAAAATCATCGTCATCCGTTTCCTCATCGCTGCTGGCCCTTTGTGCGTATTCCGGACGTTTTCCCGAAACATATCGATGGACCTTCACTTTCTGCATAGAAAGTTCACCTGGAGATGGGGTGGTGTTATTTTTATAATTAATAGTTCTAAAATTGTATAATTCCAATTACCTTTGGGATTCCGGACTGGGATGGCACCAGCCGTACTCTGGATTCCATATTGTGTGGGTTGGTTGCTCATTTTTAAGCGATTTAAGAGGAAAATTCAAAGAAAATTGGGAAATCGATTTCAGATTTTCCTGAAAGTATGAATTTAAACAATGGAGCTGTCAACAATTTTGTTCAGGGCGGTGTACACTTTTTAATTCACGGCGGGTATTGTGCGGCTAGCTCTCGGTCGGCGGGCAACAAAAATTTGTGCAACAGTTTGCGAAGGGGAACCACAAAGGAGAAACGATAGAAAATAAACAACACTCCAGCCAGCATTTCCAGAAAACGAACTGAAGAGGATACGTGTTACTTTTGTCGCAGCGCTCAGGTATTATTACACCAATAGATTTAGAAAATCGTTTACATATTGTAGTAAAAACTGGCTTTTTCACACGCCCCGAATCAGCGCCGGTTATTGATAGGTTTTCGGCTTATTTGGGCTTTGAAACCAAGCGTTTCTTTTCTATCCAATTTTGATCCCAGATGAAGCTGGTGTAAGTATACAGTAGGCAGCCCATATTTAGCTTTAAGGTTTGCTACGGGTGAAAAAACATCACAACCGAAAATGGAACGGAATTCCGCCCAAACGGTAACCCTGATCAACAGTATCATCGGCGTGGGAATCCTCTCTATGCCATTTTGCTTTCAACAGGTGAGTTTCAACTTATCAAAATAATGTTCTTACCATGAGCTAAATACATTTATCTTTCAGTGCGGAATTATACTTTCCCTGGTTTTACTATTTTTAAGCGCATACATCACCAAATTAGTTTGTAGCTATATGATTAAGTCTGCAATTATTTCAAGGCGGAAAAACTTTGAACAGATTGGTACGTTACTTCTACATATTTCTGATTGTCAAGTTAAATTCTTAATCACGATTTTTTGTTGTAGCTTTCTATGCCTTCGGACCATGTGGCAAACTGTTGGTGGAACTTTGTGTTGTAGGGTATTTGCTAGGGACTTGTGTGGCGTATTTCGTTGTCGTGGGTGATCTTGGCCCGCAGATAACGGCCAAAGTTCTTTCGTTGAACGAAAGCAGCACCCTGAGGCTGTGGGTTATGATTGTGGTGACGATTGTTTGTATCGTTCCACTTGGATTGTTGCGGAACGTGGACAGCTTGTCTTCGGTTTGTACCGCCTCGCTTGGGTTCTATCTTTGTCTGGTGCTCAAAATCATCGTCGATTCGAGAGAACAAATCAGCCGGGATGGATGGTTCGATCAGTTGAATCTCTGGCGAGTGGATGGAATTTTGCAATGTTTACCCATTTTCAGCATGGCCTTATCGTGTCAAATGTAAGCTTTTTTTCAGCTTAAAAAATCTAATGGCTGTACGTATTAACTTTATTCCTTTAATTGAAGGCAACTTTACGAAATCTATGCTACAATGCCAACAACCTCATTGGACAAAATGAGTCGTGTTATTCAGCAGTCGACAAATATGGTTACCTGCATCTACGCTTTATTCGGATTCTTCGGATACGTTTCGTTCAACGAACATCGTCTATCGGGTAACATTTTGGTGAACTTTGCACCGTCCTTTGTTTCGGACATCATCAAAATCGGGTTCGTGCTTTCGGTGGCATTCAGCTTTCCACTGGTGATCTTTCCATGTCGAGTAAGTCTGTACTCGCTTCTTTACAAACGAACCGATACACATTTCTACATTCCGGAATCAAAATTCCGCCCTCTAACGGTTGCTATCGTTGCCGCGGCCCTGCTTTTGGGGGTGCTAATCCCATCGGTGGAGGTCGTTATCGGATTTGTTGGTTCAACCATAGGAGTGGCCATCTGCATTATCATTCCGGCGGCGTGCTATATGAACATTTGTAAAACGAACATGACCGAAAAGCAACTGGCCCAGGTGATGATTGTCTTTGGCTTTCTGATTATGATTTTGGGAACCTATGCCAATCTGGATGCCGTGGATCGTGCACCGGAGAAAAAGTACGAAAGTTTGCTGAATGAAAGAAATGTCTTGTTACCCGAACTTCCATCTGTTGTTAAAGAAGCTTTGAAAAAGCAAATCAACGAAGAGTCTGAGAAATTTGATACACCAGTTAAAGTTGAGGAAAAACCGCTATTGACAGAGAAAATTCAGCCCAAAATCGAAGAACCCGTAACCGTTAAAGAACCGGCGAAAATCGAAAAGGAGAAAGTCGAGAAGAAGGTATGCTTTGTTTATCGTTTTTCAAATCAGAACAGTAACTTTTTATTCATAATTTTAGGAACCACCCCCGCCAAACCCACTGGACGTTAAACAAGAAACCGTACCGAAAGAGGAAATAATCAACCGTGATGCTATCTTGAAAGAAGACAAAGAAATCGCTGTCGAGGAGAAGGAAAAAATTCAAAAGGAAATCAGTGAGCTGCAGTCGGCCAAAAAAGAACTTGAAGCCCAAGTTGAGGACATCAAGGAGCAATTGGTCCGCAAAAACGAAGAAACCCAACAGCTGGTGTTGAAAAAGTTTGATGAAATCGCAGAGAAAATCGTTCAGAAAGCGTCCAAAGAAAAGGAACCTGCTGTCCCAGGGACTGATGCTCCAGTTCAACCTGTGGAGCCTCAAAAGCCTAAATTGAACGAATCGATGCTTAAAACAATGGAAAACGATCCTAAGCAAGATCCCATTGTTCAACTTCTGACAAACCAAGGCAAGTTAAACGCTAAAGCGGCGGAGCTCAAAGATAACACGAGTTTACCTAAATTGGATCAACCAAAAGCAGCAGCGGACTCCGAAGCACCGCTGGAAGTCCAGCTATTCGGACAAAATGAAACGGAAAAGAAAGCAGAAGTTGAGACCAAACCACCACAAGAAAACAAATCGGACGACGAAGATGGAAAACCGCTGCCACCGCTTCCGGTGGAACAGAAAAAGGAATCATCACACGAACAGGAACCACCGAAAAAGGAAATCAAAGCTCAGGAGCAACAATCAAACGCTAAGGAGGAACCACCCGGAAAGGACACTAACAAAAAACAAGACAACGACGACGATACAGGCGCTAAGCGAGATTTGTTATCGTTGCGTAACAAGCGAAACGCAGCACCGAGTGGAGTTGGTCCGAGCGTAGACGAGTTGAATTGTGTTAAGAAGACTGACGAAGAGGGCACGAAGAGGGAATCTACATTCCGACAACAGCAGCACGAATTAATTTTAGATGATCTGATAGGCGGCGAAAAGCTGACCGGTGTTTTGAAAAACGATTTGTTAATTGAGGATGGAAAGTTATTTAAGAAATAAAAGAATCGAATTATTTATTGTAATGTTATGGTTTTTATTGCAGTGATGATTGGTATAAAATTCCTAAGCAACGGTTATTCGGAATTTTCTTCCAATCTTTTTGCGAAGAAATGTGTAAATTTTATATGTATTGTTGAGAAACTTCAACCAGACTACAATTCAGAATATTTATATTTAAAGCTTAATACGTTTAGTGTTCAACAAAACATAAAAATATTATATTAAGCTTGAACTACGAGAAAAATGATAATGCATTTGAATGAATGCTTTAAACTGGACAAAGTTAACTTGGTGAATGATTCCCTAAACCTGAAACTCATTCTGATAAACACTACCTAAATGTAAATTTTTTCACTAATATGTCAAGTACAGAAGATAGTGAATTTTTGGAAAATGCAAAGTCATTTGCCAATGGTGTTGGACAAGAAAAAGACGTGACTTCTAGAACCTCGTTCTATCGAGTGCTTCACAATTCCCGTTCATGTCGGAAACAGCCGCCAGCATTGACGAATAGAAAAACTGTCCGGCATGGTTCCGAGATCATCTTTGTGTTGCCCTGTGCTGATGACTTTACCCATTGTCACTCCAGTATGAAGGACGACGAGGCCGTTCGAGGAAGAAGCCGACCCATGTGCATTGTGTCTGGGAAATGGACATCTCTTGCTGTGGATAAGCTGCGCTGCTGCAGTCCACCAACTTCATTGAATAGGATGAATCATCCAATAGGACGAAAATCCCCGCTAAAAAAATACCAACTTCATGCTGCTTTAAGCTGAAATAAAAGCAGCTGTAGCAGCAACATTAGAAGCTTTCGGAAGCATGTCCTGTTAGGTTAATTTTTTGCCTTTTTTCGGTATGGAAATGATGGTCAAGCGGAGCAGAGAAATAAAAACAAACACGACACAGCTGCACGGCTGCCTGAAAGGGTTAGAACTCGTTGATGACCCTGTCACAATCACAATAACTGATGCGCGATGCTGCAGGGTGGGAGAACTACGTTCGTGTTGACTGTGTTGAGAATTTTTTCACGGTCTGAAGTAGAAGAACTCGTGAAATAAGCGATAAGGTAACCATTTGAGGGAATTTTGGTGCTAGGATAGACGATTGTATCAGAATATTGTAAAATTTGGGTTACCTCATTCGTCAACTTTTTTATACCTCGAGGTACGATCGTTTTTATGGACAATTTAATGTTCTTTCGATTTTTGTCTATTTATTTATTATTTAGTTTTAGAACTTCCTGTTGATTGATACCATTTGGTGGCTCGAGAGAGTGTGGGAGTACTGTCATTGTTATACAATCAGAGCTGGAAGCATGCAAAACACGCGCGGCGCAGAATGAGGGCCAAAGGCTATATAATCTATTACTGTATTTTCGAAACTTCGAAACTGCTTGAAAAAAGTGTAATTTTGGGCAATTCATTAATTTTTTGACTAGATGATTTTTTTGTTGATCTGCAGGGACGCCGGTTGAAAATTCCATAAAAAAATATTTTGTTGATCTGTTGGTATCTCGAGTAGTTGTTCTCTAGTTTTATGAACAACTTTTCCGAAGAAAGCAAGACAATATACTAAAGTGGTGGCTCCAGCGAGTTTGGAAACAGTTTTACAAAACGCTAGGTTTATGATGACCCTGAGCTTTCGCATGAAAAATTTTACTATCCTATCCATTTAGGCGTTTTAAGAATTATATGTAGAAAGGATTTGAAATGTTTGAAATTGAAACGTGCCGAAGCAATTATCAAATAAAAAAAAACATTTCGCAAATAAACTCCGTTCAACTGAAAACCCTAATTTACAGCGAAACAGTTCAACAAAAAAAAGGTCATTTAGTCTGTTTTCAGCACTTACTGTCTATAAATACATGCCCCGGGAATCACTCGTCGGGTGGCCGGTTGAAGTCGACATGAAAGAACATCTCATCCCATCGGATGCATGGTCGTTCATTCTAAGAGACGACTTCTTCCCCGTTACTCCAATTTTTTGTCCGCCCCCAGGGGGGGGAAACTGACAAACTCCGTGTCGGCCACAACGATGAACGAGTTGTTCTGTGCCCTAATCGGGTTCGTCGTATGGGGAATTGTTCTGCTGAAGGAACTATAGCTGTTGCGGATGGGTTTGCTCTAGTTTTTTGTTTTGCGCTAGTTGTAAAAATATTGGCAGTGCCAAGATCACAGACAGTTCATTTGATTCTAATTTCGCTCTTTTATTTTTGACTTTCTTCGCGAATGGAAACGTGTTCGGTGAAAAAGAAGCGTTTATTTTAGAAAAAGTTGTTTTAAAGTCGTTGAAAGATTATTCAACAAAGCTCTGGCCCTAAAAATTTTTAGAAACCCTTGAAAATCAGAAGAAACCCAAATTCTATTGACAAATTTCTCAGCATTTCAAATAAAAAATTACAAAAAAATGACAAAAAAATACAAAAAAAATGACAAAAAATGACAAAAATGACAAAAATGACAAAAATGACAAAAATGACAAAAATGACAAAAATGACAAAAATGACAAAAATGACAAAAATGACAAAAATGACAGAAATGACAAAAATGACAAAAATGACAAAAATGACAAAAACGACAAAAATGACAAAAATGACAAAAATGACAAAAATGACAAAAATGACAAAAATGACAAAAATGACAAAAATGACAAAAATGACAAAAATGACAAAAATGACAAAAATGACAAAAATGACAAAAATGACAAAAATGACAAAAATGACAAAAATGACAAAAATGACAAAAATGACAAAAATGACAAAAATGACAAAAATGACAAAAATGACAAAAATGACAAAAATGACAAAAATGACAAAAATGACAAAAATGACAAAAATGACAAAAATGACAAAAATGACAAAAATGACAAAAATGACAAAAATGACAAAAATGACAAAAATGACAAAAATGACAAAAATGACAAAAATGACAAAAATGACAAAAATGACAAAAATGACAAAAATGACAAAAATGACAAAAATGACAAAAATGACAAAAATGACAAAAAATGACAAAAATGACAAAAATGACAAAAATGACAAAAATGACAAAAATGACAAAAATGACAAAAATGACAAAAATGACAAAAATGACAAAAATGACAAAAATGACAAAAATGACAAAAATGACAAAAATGACAAAAATGACAAAAATGACAAAAATGACAAAAATGACAAAAATGACAAAAATGACAAAAATGACAAAAATGACAAAAATGACAAAAATGACAAAAAAGACAAAAATGACAAAAATGACAAAAATGACAAAAATGACAAAAATGACAAAAATGACAAAAATGACAAAAATGACAAAAATGACAAAAATGACAAAAATGACAAAAATGACAAAAAAGACAAAAATGACAAAAAAGACAAAAATGACAAAAATGACAAAAATGAAAAAAATGACAAATATGAAAAAAAATACAAAACATGACAAATGAATAAAAAAAAAAAGATTTATTTGTGCTTACTAAATTCTTCTGTCCTGTAGGTCGACCTGCTATTTTTGTGTTTTTCTCCAAAATTTTTAAGTGTTTACTAGATTTAGATTGCCCTAAATTTCTATGGGAAATTTCAAGCTTATGGAATGTTATGCGCTGCAGGCTTAAAATGATCAGATTTCGGGAAGGGGTCGCTCAACGAACCTAAAATTGGTATGAGATTTTGAGACATTTTGTTCGGGAGGAACATGAAACCCCAGTTTTTCATAAATAACTTTGGTCCCCTTCGACCGATTTCTTTTAAAAACTGGTTTTCTTAAAGCCTAAACGATCACGAATATTTCATCCGAAGACTGCATTTCAATTCGACTTATGATAAAAAAGTTATTAGACTTCAAAAATGGGGTAACTTTTTACAGGGTGATATTCATCACTGTAAATGCTGCGTCCAGGCCTATGAAGTATTCATCGAATCCCATGTAAATGGAAATCAAAAAGTTGGAATCGCACATCTGGTGAATTTTCTGCATACTCGATGAATTCTGCCGCACACTTGGTGAATTTTGCTGCATATCTGGTGAATTCCAGCGCACAATTCAGTGTGTTTTTCTCGCGTTTTAAATGAATACTTCATACCTGTGGCTGCGTCAAAAGGTTCTTAACTCGAATTGAAATGCAGTCTTCGGATAAAATATTCAGACTCTAAGAAAAACCGTTTTCAAAAGAAATCGGTCGAAGGGGAGACCAGAGTTATTCATGAAAAAGTGGATGTTCATGTTTCTCTCGAACAAAATGTCTCAAAATCCTATACTAACTTTAGGCTCGTTGAGCGACCCCTTCTCGTGATCTGATCTGGCCCAAATTTGGCATGAAACCTTGTACTAGGCCTGCCTAGGATCAATTTAAGCCTGCAGCGCATAACTTTTTCAAATGTCGAGTCGTTTGGGGCACTCTAGTTTCCACTTTTTCCAGTTATAAGTTCAATAGAATTCGGAGATTTATTTAAAAAAAATCCAAAATGTTAATTTTCAAGTTATTGAACTTTGTTTGAAAAATTTTACAAAATGTGATTTGAAGATATTTTTTTATCACTTTAAAATGTTTCTCACATGAAAAAATTATTATTAAAATATTTATGCCAATATGTCAACCGTTAGAGTACCTATAATATAAACTTCATAATGTCATATTTTCAAAGCAATAGTAAACTTTCAAGTTTTTAAGACGAAGTTTTCCAAAATGTATGTTATGGGTATAATTGATCCCTAGAGTCTTATTTTTCATCTGAATGGATCGTGATCATTGGTTATCATGGAATAACTCATATCTGACCAATAACTAATGTTTATCGAGTAATTATCTGTTAAAAAGGGGTAAAAATACTGTTTTTATCTAAAATCTAGAAAATCGCGCCTTAAAGTATGCAATGACTCTAGGGTAGAAGACAATAACTTTTATAATTCTCTTTGTCTGATACTTACCTACAAACTGTGAAATGCGAACTAACTTGACAAGAAATAGTCAACGGACCTTTTATCTTCGGATTTCATTAGATTTTTTCCTAGGGTCAGGGCACCCTGAATTAAGGAACAAATCTCCTTAAGTAAAGGATCAAGTCTCCTGTAACTTAAAAAATATCACAATTTTTTAGTCTCACGAAAATGCTTCTAGCTCATCTACGAGTTCATATATCGCTCTAACTTTTGGAGCATATTAACTTGAAATTACAACCTATCAGAAAATGCAAAAGACGGCGAGTTGCTAAATTTTCCCAAAAATACATGATGAAAATAAGAAAAGAGGATCAAGTATCCACATCCTCCCCATTTGGATTTTAAAAAATATGTAATCTTAATTGATTCGTAGGATTCATGGAAAGAGTAAGAAATTAACAGATTTTAAGAATCTTTCCATATAATAGTGGAAGTAAACACTTATATAATATGAAATTCCAAGAAATGTGAAGCACGTTTTAATACCTTATCCAAAAACAACGTCACGAACATAACACTCAAATGTACTATGGTGTATCACAACTTGCTCAGAACTACTAAAAAATTCAAAACAAAACTCCACATTACGAGGGCACTGGTTACCCTCAACTGATTCAATCTCGTTGCAACACATTTTGGCCCACACATGTGTCGGAGCCAATAAAGCTCTCCAGAACCCATTCCGGGAGGTCTAATGGATCCTCCCATGAGCTTTCATCTAATACGGCTGATGAGGGTTTTTTTTGTCTTTCCTCCTTCTGCTGTTGCATCTGCAGTTGAATGCAGCAGCATCAGTTGCTGCTCCAATTCTGATTATGCTCTTGGCAGTCGCGAGAATAACCTCATCAAAACTCGTTTACAATTTTCAACCTCCACTCCCCAACCCGAAACTAGCAGTATAGTTTTTCACGATAAGCATCATCGCCATCACCAACATCAGCGTCGTCGTCTACGTTTGTGCACCCCGAGAAGATGTTACATGTCCTCCCAAGCGATGATGTGAGGACGAAATACCATCCAACATCCTCGGCGCCATCGTCGTTGCCATTCTCATAATGGTGGTTTTTAGTTGTGCAATGGTTTTTGTTCCCTTAGTGCAGTTTTTTAGCCCTCTTTCTCTGACCCCCTCTTGGTGGGTTGTTGTTTTCATTTCTCATGTCTCGTTTCGTTTTGTTAGTTGCCGTTTTATTTCCAACCAGTCTGTCTGTCTGTCTGTCTGTTGTATTAGGTGCCCAAACAACACCCACCGCACATTCTCGTTCCATTTTCGTACATTCATCCATTCCCATCTCATTCATCAGGATAAAAGGCACACCAATTTCGTACGACCCCCGCGGGACATCGGTAGCATCACAGGGGAAACTATTTCGGCCCAGCTCTCTGTGTGTTGCCCCTAGATGTGAAGCATCCTTTTAATTCGGTGTTACATTTGCCGGTGTGGGTAATGGGACTATTTTTGTTTTTGTTCTAGGAATATCGTATCTTATTCTACTTTCATATCTGTATTTTCATCAAGATTTAGAACTAAACCGTTCGTCTCTGAAAAAGTTTTTTGTATTTGTTTTTTTTTTTCAACGATGTTTTATGTGAAATATAATGTGTAATACTTTCGACATGTTGAAGTCTCATTTTGGGGTTTTTGATATAATTTTTGTCATCACTCTCTGAAGCCACTTTAAAAGCCCGCAAAGAACCTTGAAAAAAAAAAAATCCTAATATGTAACACCACTGAAGAATAGTCATATAGTCAAGCATTTCGTGTTAAAGATTTTATGTCTAGAATAAATTTCACGTGTTTATTTCGTTATAAGGACTGTATTGGAAAAAAGGCAACACTTTCATTTGTAAATAACTTTTGAGCGGATGGACGAAAACTGATGAAACTTTCTGTTATACTATCTAGCAAATGTAACGTTCACATGTGACATTTTTTGTGACGATCTGCAAAGTAGTTTTTGAAATAGCGTCTAATGAATAAATTTATTATTGTTTGGGAAAAATATGCGCCATCTATATTGCACACTTCGAACTACAATTTTTCTAAATCAATCCGTTTTTTTTTTACTTTCTTCATTTTTAAAAATTCGAACTTTAAAATAACTCAATTTTTTCTATTTTATCCAAGCTATGATAAGTTTAGCAGATTGTTCATATTCTGCGAGAAAACAACATTATTAACATTTCACACTCCATTACAGTTTTTGCTCAATGCAGAAATCCAGATCCAAACAAATTAGATTATTAACTTTAAGAGACCTTTGAAAGTGCCATGGAAGGAAAACGGTCGCTTTTGTGGGTATTTTTAGATATATTTGGCCTTTAATCATGCCAATTGTTATGTACCACCGAATCGCATCGCATTTGCATCTTCCACAGACCATCAGCCAAATACATCACGTGATACAATTTTTCATCGTCAGCCAGAAATTTGGTAGAAATTTTGCCACTTGTAGCCCATGTTGAAAATTTTACCATGTAAAATGTTTTCAAGATCTTTGGGCGTTGTATTTTTTACAGCACTGTTTCTTTTTCAGTCGTATGTGATAGAAATATTTTCATTTTTTGCATCACAGCATGCGAAAGTAGAACACGTGTTGTAAAAAAACTTGAAGGCTGCAGATCTTGAAAATGTTTATGCATGTTAAAGTTTTCAAAATGTGCTGGAGGTGTCAAAATTTCTACCGCTTTTGTACAACACGAGTGAACTTGCCCTTACTGGGCAAGAAAAATTAATGTGTTGATCTCAAAGTTAGCTGGACCTAGAGACTCGGTAGGCTGTGACCGTCGATGACGGAAGTATTTTTTTTCAGCGGAAGATTTTCAAGCTCTCTAAAACTAAAACCCTTAATTTGAATAGTTGGTGCATATTGTATGTATGTATGTATGTATGTATGTATGTATGTATGTATTTATGTATGTATGTATTTATGTATGTATGTATGAAAACCCACCAGTGGCTGATAGGTCTTTCGACCCGAGGCGGTACGGGAAGTCCCGATCGCATATTCAGATAGGGGAAAGGTTTCCTAAATGGGCCTATCGGGTTAAATGACCCTACGGCTGTTTGACGAAATGACTGACTAGACAGCTTATCTGACCAATGCATTTTGAGGGTGATACGCTTAAAACATAAGGCAAGAAAGAATTTTATGAATTTACAAACTCAAAAAAATTTAAAAAATCATACAAGGTTTTGATACATTTTGATGTAATATTTCGAATTTTAAAAATTATACGTAAAGAAGCTTAAAACAAAAACTAGGATGGTTTTTGTTTCTTACTCAAATGAACTTAAGAAATAAAACATATTTCAGCTTTTGTGGAGGTTTAATAATGATTATATAGTGGAATAATAGAGTGTTTTTGTATGCCCCCATCATGTTTGTAAAATGCCTCCTGTGGCATCCTGAAGAAGAGAATAAACCCACGCAATCAGATGAGTAAACGACGGGTATTCAAAACTATAAAAGGCAAGGACGGCCAAGCGCAACTCTCAGTCTGGAGAGGACTTTCAATCTGTCCACATCAGGATATCATATTGGCGATCCGTGCCAGGAGCACTGCCCTTACCCTCGAAGAGAGTTTAGATTGGTTTAGTTCCGAGGGAGGGGTAGTGCCAGACCAGGTGGTGCAAGATGCTAGGCCCAAGATGCGTGGTGTCGAAGGTGTTGCGGCGAAGTTTGGTGTAGCGATGCATTTTGCTGAGGTGTGTTGCATCGAAAGTGTTGCAGTCCCAAAAATGTTGCAGCATCGACGATGTTACGGTGCTAAAGGTGTTGCTGCCGAGAGTGTTCCGGTGTCTATGATGAGGCTATGCAAATGCTCTTGTGGTGCTTTAGATGTTACTGTGCCCAAATTGTTGCGGTGTCGGGGAGGTCACACTCCCAATTGGATGGTTGGTGTCCCAGATGTTGCGATTTATTTGGTGGAATGATGCTAGAGACGGTTATGATTCCATAGTGTGGGTGGACGTGGCGTACCGCTTAATGATGGTGGGTTAGGTTTAAATAAATGCCCATGGAAAAAAGAATAAAGGCCTAGTAAAGGCAATGAATTGGCCATTAAGTGGCTGCACTAGTCGAGCTAGGCTCAAGGCAGTGCTACTATTTGGAAACTATTGCAGTCGGGATAAGCCCAAGACGCAAACACTAGTCGAGTTTGGCTCAAGGCAGTGTTACCATTTAAGAATTGATGCAGTCGGGTTAAGCCCAAGGCGCAAATAAAAAAAAGAGCATAAATTGCGAAATCCTGAACCGAGTACTCGCTTATGGTCTGGTGAAGAAGAAAAATAATAAGAGAAATCCTGAACCGAGTACAAGCTCATGGTCAGGTAAATAAATGTTTAAAAAAAACCAAAGAAAAATGAAAACAGAAAGATAATGACGAAAAGAAGAAGAAGAAAAAATCAGTAGATAAAACGATCTTCCAACATATGTAGTGAGAGGATAAAGCGAAAACTGAAAAAAAGAAAATTGCTCGAAAGAGAAGGTAATTTAAAGATAAAAGTTTTCCAAAATTAAAGAACGGTTAAGAAAATAAATTAAGAGTTATGCTGACAGAAACAAAATCGGAAAATTCAAAGTGGAACAATAATTTTTAACTTAAAAACAAAGATTATAGAAAGTAACAAAAAAAAATAAAAAAAATAATCAAAAATCAACAGAAACAGGAAACTAACATTAAAAAGGGGAGGGAGAGATGAATGTAATGGATAATAAAGAGAAAGATCAATAGAATAACATCAACAGAAAGATCAACAGGTTAACATGAACAGAAATGTGACAAGTAAGAAATAAGAAGAAAAGTAAATAACAAGTACGAAATACGGACGCGATGGTGAGAAATAAAAAGGGCGGAAGAAATAAATAGAAACAAACATAAACAAGAAGAACATTGATATATATAACACTGACCATAGATATAACTTATATAGAAATAAAGTGATGAAAATGAAGCACAAGTGGTGTCTACCTTATAATTGGAAAAACTGAGATGTTAATTAAAAATGTCCACAAGAAATGGCAAGATATTTCTATTTATCAATTTTGGTGCGAAGGGAGGATGTGGCATCCTGAAGAAGAGAATAAACCCACGCAATCAGATGAGTAAACGACGGGTATTCAAAACTATAAAAGGCAAGGACGGCCAAGCGCAACTCTCAGTCTGGAGAGGACTTTCAATCTGTCCACATCAGGATATCATACCTCCATCTTAAAATAACAGGTTAAATAGAATAAATAAATGATTTTTATCATTGAACCTTAAAATCTAAGCTCTGAATAACATCTTAAGAGAGAAATGGTGGATCTAAAAACAGATTTGATAAAGTTTTCCTCATGGATGAATGCCTCCTTAGTATGGCAACCCTAACTTTTGTTTTATTTCATAAAATTATAATATACAAAGATTTTTATAAAACTTCAGCTTTGTCGTACGGAAATTATTACTTTCTAGCAGTTTCAATGGAATTATATGGATATATTGCACAAAAACAGAAATTTTGTTCGAAACATAAATAGGCGCATTTAGCCCGCACTGTTTGAGGTTCGGCATTTTAGACAACACTTATAATAAAATCGTTTTCTTGGAAACAGAAGAAAATTTTAACATTAAAATTACTCCAATGTATAGGAAACAGATGCCTGCACACGTGTATATAGTTTTTGTACACACATTCGATGTGATATTTGATTAAATCAGTGTTCTGCTTAATAGGCGCATATAGCCCGCTCCTCCCCTATTGTTCATGCTTAAAGGCAGCCACACAATAGTCCTATTTGCCGCTGGTAGTGTTCGTGAAATTATGCTGGTTGATTCACCAATACTGTTCAGTTTTGGGACAATTAACCTCAAAAAACGACCATGTGTGTCGACCGGCTGCTCGTTTTTTGTACCGAGAGTTTTTGAGGTTAATTGTCCCGTCTCATCTGTACACGCTCAGCAAGTGTGCGTGAGAAATGTCAAAAACAACTCTATACCGCGTCAGTCGTCGCGTCGCGTAAGCTGTCAACGACGTCGTTGTGTACTAAAACGCTGACGCGACGCACACGACGATTTTTGCATCACAATGCAGCGTCAAGAATCATCGCAACCAAAAGTTTGTTTTGATTCGTTTATTTCATTCCGTTGTTTTTTCTGTCTGATTTGTTGTCGCGAAACAAATCCCACACGGAAAATAATAAAAAGGTAAAATTTACCTTTTTGCGAGGTGATTTTTTTCCACCCCTCTTTCGAGGTAAATTTTACCTTTTTTTTCATTCACCTAGAAAAAAGGTAAATATTACCTTTTTTCAATTCACCTGGCAAAAAGGTAAATTTTACCATTTTCGCATTCACCTAGCAAAATAGTAAATAATACCGTTTTCCCATTCACTGATTTAAAAGGTAAATGCTATTTGGTTTGGTTGGTTTCTTAAATAAAAATGAAAACAACATTCATTCAAATATTTATATTTATTTATTTCAAAATTTCAAATACTATAGGGACTATTCATTATATTTATTTTTGTAATGTATTACCGTGTTTAAAAAATTATTGAAGTAAATCCTTTTTCGCCAGGCTCGTGGCAATTCA